>NC_057731.1:33996637-34094482 GCF_004010195.1 Chiloscyllium plagiosum
CTATTCTCTCCCTAGTTACCCTTTCGTCCTTAATATATTTGTAAAAATCCTTTGGTTTCTCCTTAATTCTATTTGCCAAAGCTCTCTGATGTCCCCTTTTTGCCCTCCTGGTTTCCCTCTTAAGTATACTCCTACTTTCTTTATACTCTTCTAAGGATTGACTCGATCTATCCTGTCTACACCTGACATATGCTTTCTTCTTTTTCTTAACCAATTGGCCATGCTAAATTGCCTATAGTGTTAGGTGCATTAGTCAGAGGGAAATGGGTCTGGCTGGGTTACTCTTCGGAGGGTCAGTGTGGACTTGTTGGGCCGAAGGGCCTGTTTCCACACTGTAGGGAATCTAATCTAATTAGAAGTGTGTCAAGTCAACTGGCTTCACTAAATTTTCTCAGCTGTCAAACATTGGAGATGGCACCCTGTAAGTGAAGAGTATACATAGGCAAAACCAAGAAGTGTCAATCTGTTTTGCTTTTTCATTATTCCTGCCACATCTCAATACTGATTTCATTTCTCTGATTTTTATGAAGTATAAATAAATTTGCACATCATGTTTATTGTTAGATGTTCTTGTGAAGTGTATTTACTGTGTATAACCAATGCCTAAATAAATACAGCATTGAACATTTGCTCCTATACAGTATGTAGATGAACTAACTATTTTAATTATCCCATTCTTGACAATGTAATATATCTTTACCATTGCTATAATGCAATTGAGGATTGGTTCATCATGTAGAGAGCTATAATCAACTTTTGGGACTATAGAAAATGGTAAGTTAAAGGCTGCATGTCAAATTGCAGTGGGACCAAGTGGGACCTCGGGACCTAGGCAAATTTTCTCACTGCAATCTTTTCTTAGTTTCTGTCAGCAAAAAGCACTGAAGGAAATCAAATGATGCACATTTTGATATTATGTTCAATGTCTGTTTGGGATGTAACAGATATCAACTGATAGCTGAAACAATGCATTGCAGTGCTAATGAGATGAATTGAAGGCTGCAAGTTGTCTTTTAGTAGTTAATGGAAGTAGTTAAGAGCTGCAAATTATGTCAAAAAATGTTGAAAGATGTCAAATGTTTCTGATAGGATTGTAGCTAGTTTATACGAATAAGCAGTGCCATTATAGAAGATTACCAAGTCCAGCAATTCATTTATATTATAACTTGGATCAGATTTGCAGTGGTCAGCGGCATGCCTCCAACTTTGTTGCAAAATAGTGCTTACCACCTGCAACTCCATGTTGTAGTCCATGTTTACTCTTAATAGACTGTCACAAAAATAGTATGATAAAATCTTATGTAAACACCCAATCATAGTATTGCCCCATGACAATTTTCACTTGTAACATAATCAAAAAGTTTAAAAGGCACATTTTGGTCCAGTTGTCAACATTAATATTCTGCTTGGTCTGTTCTTTGGACTTCTGGATGTTTATATTAAAAGTAACTTTGTCCTTATAACACAGTATAGCTCTTTATCTTATCTTTCCTGGCATAGTTCTTAACCTTAGCTACTAAAACCCATAAAAGTTACAGACTGTCTTTCTTTTACGTAGGTTAGTAGAAATATTGTAATAGTTAGTAACTGATTAACTTTAGACTTTCATTCAATATCTGCATTCATTACAAGCCAAAAGTACAAAGAACAAATCCTTGTAAAACGTGTATTTTCAAAATCAAAGTACAGTTTCAGCATAAGCAAATGACAGTACATTAAATTTAATTTAACTACATTTAATCAACTTGTAATAGTTATTACTTGTCTTGCAGAGGTACTGTCAATAACAAAATAAGAATATTTAATCATTTAATTTCTTAAATTTCAAGATGTATTTTGCAGTGCATTAATTCATCCTAATTTATTAACCAAGTGAAAATTATGCTGCAATTGAAATCTGACTTCAATCAGTACAATTCTACAACTGAAATTAAACAGTGAATTAGCTATTGTGTGCACATTTATGAACAGCTCACTACTTCAGCTGATCTGTTTTTCACAATTTAATCAACTGTGTATAATTCATTACTACCTCCAAAACAGCAGCAGCATTGGGGTTGGTTTACCCTGTAGTTGAATGAATAGTTAAATTCGGTATCAAAATAAGTAAAAGTCTACCAAACTCCAGCCAAATTGCCAACTACTGATGTATGGCAAACATTGGAAACTTGCTTTGAATGTGTTAATTTGTTTAGTTATACAGCAAGCACAAAAAAGAGAGAGATTCTTCCCAATCATAGCACAAAACCATCATGATCACAAAATACATATTAGAGTAATAGAGTCATAGAAATGTACAGCACTGAACCAGACCCTTCAGTCCAACTCGTTCATGCAGACCAATTGCTTGCACCTATATTACCTGATGATCTCATCTAACATTTCAACAGTCTAATTCCTTGATAATCTTCATGATTCTTTCTAATAATGCATCCACATCCATAGTAATGTGTTATATGTATGCAATAATCCTCCTTATTGTCTAATCAATCTCAATTCTATTAGGTGGCAATTGCTGAATCTTTTTGCAACTTAGTATTATTAATTTTCTTTGGAACAAAATAGAACTGAGGAAGGGTCAATGGATCAGAAACATTAACTCTGATTTCTCTGCACAGATGCTGCCAGACCTGCTGAGCTTTTCCAGCAATTTCTGTTTTTGTTTTTGATTTCCAGCATCTGCAGTTCTTTCGCTTTTTAATGTACTTAGAGCTGACACACTGTACAATTATCATCTCTATCTTTCAGGAAACAAAAGTTAACCATTCATTGAATTCTCTGAGTAGCTATTAAAGATTATTAACCTACAGGAGATTCTTTCTCCTCACTTATTGAACATGGCGATGTGGAAATTCGGTAATGATTCAGAGACAGGATGTACATTATCTTCTGTGGAGTATCCACTAACTTGAGATAATAGCTGCATAACTATTGATTCCATATCTGGGAGGAGGGTTGGATTTCTAATTAGCTAGTTTGTAACTATTTTAAATCTATCATAAACATATTCAACTTGCTAACTTTCCCACTAAACAAGAACAAATTAGGGGCATTATTTTGTGGGGGTTGACATGTCAGCTTGTCTGTTGAAATTATACATCATGCCCAAAGTTAAAACTGATCTTTGAGCTCCAAAATTTTATCTTAAGCAATTTTGTCATAGTTATCAGTGAAATGGTTTCAAACTTCAGTAGCCCTGGGAGATCAGATTTCCTGTGATAACAGTATCAAAAATCAAGGCTAACTTATACAGTATCCCTTGATAATAATCTACATAACCTTTTCTTTTTCTGGTTCAAAAGATTTTGAAAGATTGCATTATATGATCCTGTCATAACCTCAGGACATCCTAAAGTACTTTATACCTAATGAATTATCTTTGAAATGCAGTTGCTGTTGTCATGTAGGAAACATGAGAACCAATATGATTCAATAACTATCAACAAGGTAAATGATCAGCTAACCTTTGTTATTAGAGTTAGGGATAAACATTGATCAAGACACTGAGATTATGTCCCTGGTCCCCTTCTTCAAAAATGGGCCAGCCAACCAATAACTTAGCTAACATTGATCTACAAATCATGATCATTTCTTGATAAATGGCTGGACAATTATCTGACATCATTAGTAACTAGCTCATGATGGGTCTGCATTAGTCGTCATTTTCACAAGGCTGGTGTATCAACCTGTATGTAGGCATAAGAAAGGTAAAATTAGGTCACCTGAGGGGTACAATAGGTAAATGGTGCCATCTTTGCAACCCAGAACAGTGGGTAGAGCTTACTAGGACAAACTATTCAGTTTTAACGGTGAAAAGTTTCAGAGAAGACTGGCTAATGTAACTTGAACAAACACAGGTGATCAAATCCAGCCACCAAAGAGATTAAATAGGAAAGAATGAAGGACAGATAAATTCAGGAGTGACATTGGGTTTAGTTTTTTTTAAGAAATGTAGATAGTAAGAAGAATGGAAAATTGAGTGAGTTGCTGATTATTGTGAAGTTCTGGAAACATGAATTATGATAGGAGATAATGGATAACACCATAAAGGCTGTTCTCAATGGAACCCATGATTATATGAATTGTGGTACAGAAAATGAGCTATAACCTTGCAGAATCTTTTAAAACAGCAATGAGCAAGCATGGCAACTCAGCAGTCCTAGTTACCACGTTTCAGACAAGAGAGATAGAAGGATAATTTCAACTCTGAGTTAAGAGTTGGATAGAATGAGATTATTTTCATTGGCTAAGAGAAGATTTAATTGAGGTGTACAACCAATAAATGTAACTTAAAAGCATAGACAGGACAGAGCAGAGAATTGACTAACTACAGGGTATAGTTTAAAATAATTGGTAGAAAGATTAGATTGGAATTAGACTGACTTTTCATCACCGAATTCTTAGACAGCACCTTCCAAAACCACAACCACTATCATGGGCTTTAGTGACTGGGCCAGCATGTATTGCCCAAGCCTAGTTGTCCTTGAGAAGGTGGTATGAGCGTCCTTCTTGAACAAAGAAAGAAGTACAGAAAGGAACAGGCCCTTCAGCCCACCAAGACTGCATTGACACATGATGCCTTTCTAAGCCAAAAACCTTTTGCCTCTATTCAGTCTGTATCCCCCTATTCCCTGCCTATTAATATGTCTGTCAAGTTGCCACTTAAATGTTGCTATTGTGCTTGCCTCACCACCTCCTCTGGCAGCACATTCCAGGGACTTGCTATCCTCTGTGTAAAAAATCTGTCTCTCACATTTCTTTAAACTTACTCCCTTTTACCTTAAGTCTATGTCTTGAGTAATAGAAAAAAAAACTGACTGTCCATTCTATCCATGTCTCTCATTATTTTGTGAATTTCTATCAGGTCGCTCCTCATTCTTCAACATTCAAGTGAAAACAAACCAAGTTTGTCCAATCTCTCCTCAGTAGCAAATACCTTTTCAAACCAGTAAACATTCTGGTAAACCATTTCTGTATCCTCTCCAAAACCTCCACATCCTTCTTGTATTTGTGGCAACCAGAACTATCCACAATATTCCAAATGTGGCCAAACTAAAGTTCTATAAAGTTGCAATATGACTTGCCAATTTTTATACTCTATGCCCCAACCGATGAAAGTAAGCATCTTGACCACCTTATCCATTTGTCTTGCCACCTTTTGGGAACTGTGGACCTGTATGCCAAGATCCTTCAGTAAGCTGAAGATACTAAGGGTTCTGCCATTTACTACATACTTCCCTCCTGCATTAGATCATCCAAAATGCATTACTTTGCATTTTCCCAGATTAAACTCCACCTGCCATTTCTCTGACCAAGTCTCCAGCCTATATATGTCCTGCTGTATTCTCTGGTAATGCTCCTCACTATCCACAGCTCCCCCAAATCTTTGTGTCATCCACAAACTTACTAATCAGGCACAAACATTCTCCTCCCAATGATTTGTATGTATTACAAACAATAGGGGTCCCAGCACTGACCCCTGCTGAACATCACTGGTCACAGATCTCCAATCAAACAAATACTTTTTCACTGCTACGTACTGTTTTCTATGAGTCAGCCAGTTCTGTATCCATCTTATCAGCTCACCATGGATACCATGTGACTTCACCTTTTGCATTAGCCTGCCACAAGGGGCCTTGTCAAAGGCCTTGCTAAAGTCCATGTGGATCACATCCACCAACCTCATCAATCAACTTTGTCACTTCCACAAAAAACTTAATCAGTTTTGTGAGACATGACCTTGCCTGCACAAAGCCACACTTCCTATCATTAATAAGTCCATATTTTCCCAAATATGAGTAAATCTTCAACTGAAGAATCTCCTCCAATAATTTCCCTACCACTGATGTAAAGCTCACTAGCCTGCCACTTGTCAGTGCAAGCTTTTATATTGTCCAGATCTTGCTGCATTTGAATCTGGAGTGCTTCTGTATCTGAGGAGTCATGAATGATGTTGAACATTCTGCAATCATCCAAGAGCATCCTGACTTTGACCTGATGATGGAGGGAAGGTTGTTGATGAAGCAGCTGAAGATGGTTGAACCAAGAACAGTTACCAGATAAACTACTGCAAAGGTGTCCTGGAACTAAAATGCCTGACTTCCAACAACCTCAACAATCTTCCTGTATGCCAGGTCTGACTCCAATCAGCAAAGAGTTTTTACCCTGATTTCCATTGACTTTAGTTTTGCCAGGGCTTCTTGATGCCAAATTTAGCCTGGAATGGCCTCTTCTGCATCATTCATTTCTATAATTCTGTGTTTTGTGATAATGCCAATAGATCCAGATGCACCTTACTAATTTAATTCAAGACGGTGCATCATAATAGAAATGAATGCATGTTACAATATTTCTATTAATCTTTTTGGATTGAGCTAGAACACCGAGCATAGCCAACCCCGTTGAAAGAGTTAAAGATGAAAACAAAACTGATTGATTGTAGTTGCTACTATCAGGATTGTTTGAGCTAAATGAACTTTGGAACTCATCTCAGCAAGGTTCAAAGATTACCTGGGCGCAGTATCAAAAATTGGCTACTAGCCATGTGTGGCAGGAGTGAAATTCCAGTGTGCGAAAAGTATGTCTTGAGCAATTGCTGTGTGAGCAGTAAGTAACCATATGTGTATGCACACATATAAACCTTAAACCCAGACTAGGGGTTGGATTACCAGTCACAAAGTGCCTCCAGCAATAAAGGTAGGGTGTTCAACCTTAATGTTTGTATTCTATCATTTCAACTTGCAGTTATTAACTGTTGTGCTAATAGGTAAATTGCTTCCTTGTTGATATAACAAAATATGTCTGTTTTTAGTTCTTAGTTATAAACTAATTAATAAAATTGGAATGGTGTTGACTTTTGTACACTATCATCCTTAATGCTAAAATCTATGAATAACAGCTACTGTAGCTTATCATGCCGTTGTATAGGTTTAGATTGTACTGCATGTTCATGTCCAAAATTACATTTTTATTAAGAAGTGATATGTATTAAATCCTTAGACTACTACAGACATTTAAACCAGCATCTGACATCTAATAGAGAACATATCTTAACATGTTTTACGGACATAATACAATTATTGGAGTTTTAGTTGCTCATTGGTTGTGATTGTTGTCAGTATTTACAAAAGAAATGTTTCATTGGTTGAAGTCACCTCTGTTTATATTCTGCCTTGGATAATAGTTGAGCTGTAATGAATTAGTAAGTTGTTCTTCAGTCTGCTTGTTCTGCGATCTTAGACTGCAAGAGTGAAGCTTCGGTCCTTTGCTGAAATATGTAAGTGAATGAATAAAGCCGTTAGGGTAGGACCTCACCAAGTGTTAAAGGAGCAAGAAGTACACAAATTAGCTCAGAATAATGACTACTTGAGATCAAGTTTGTTTTTTTTTTAAAATGGAAACAATATTGAAATGAAAAATGATGGTACTATAAATACCCTGCAGTTTTGGTAGCATCTATTGTGAGATACAGTCAACATTTTTAGATCTGTGATCTTCCCTCAGAACTGAATGGTTAACTATGTTTTACTCTCCACTGATGCTGTCTCACCTGTAGAGTATTTCCAGTATTTACCATTTTTATTATTTTCTATTTTAAGTAGAGTAAGTAGAAAGAAGGAAAGTTTGACAAAGCTAAGAGTGAAGTTCTAAAGTTTAGAGCAGCAGTGAATCTGAAGAACTGAAAGAAATAGGATTTACAATGCCGTACAGGAAGAGACAAAGGTGCAGTCATTCAACAGTAAAAGAAATAAAAGTACTTTTGTGCTAAAGCTGTGTGATGTGAAGGAAATATTAGTACTGAATGCATAAAACAGTCAACAGTTCAAAAGAGTACTAAGGTTTGAGTAAATTGAATAGGTAAATCATATTGAGAGGAAAAGAGAACAAATAATCTTTTGACCTGCTTAAAAAGGTTTAAAGATTCTCCCCAATCAAACAATAACATCACACATGGCTACATGACAAAGGATGTGTTTTAAAGACAAATGTTTAAACACGACACAGTTCCCAAACCGATAACCAATCAAACTCCTGAGTGATACTACCAGTTCTTATGCATGCTCATAGCAAATCATTTCACATTAAAACAAAAATAAGCATAATTCTTGATTAAAATTTCTACAGCAGTAACTTCGAGCAACACATATTTCCATGTTCAGCATATTAAAGGCCTTATATTCTAGATAATCTGTCAGTGTAGATTGCAATTTGAATATTGTACAACTGTTCACACAGCTTCATGTAAAATACTAATAAGGTCAAATCAATCACCAATAAGATATGATTTTATTTTGGTGCAGTTTTGTAATTTATGATTGAACGATGGAAAATCTAAAATATTGATTGAACATGATAATATTTGGCAATCACAGGACAACTTTTGCATTAAGTGTATAGTGTCTTATCTTTCAACTGCACTAAGAGATAGACAACTGCAATCAGAGATAAGAGAACAAATTAAAACTAAATAATAATTTTAAACCTTTTACTGCAATCTAAGCTTCTTCAGTCAAATACTACAGCATGAGTATATTGGTTAGCAAAGAATCAGTTTTGATTAATTTGGATTCAACTTTATTGCTGCGAGATGCTTAGAATTTTCTCTTGATAAATCTCCCGTTGTTGGCTCTTCTGGAAGTTTAAATTTCGAACAAAACACTTACCGTTATGGTCAGTGTATATCTAACTAGTAAAGCAAATACTATCTTGATTTCAACGACTGCACATGATACAAAAACTTCAGTCAAATTATAAATGTCTAATGATGTTCTTGACCCAGCATAACTGTTAGCTCATGCCAACTCATGTCCCCACCCGCTGCCCTTTGCTCACCCACTCCCCAAACCACTGCGTATCCACATGGATAGGGACACACACTGAAAGGAGATAAAATATTGCAGATTTTATTATATTGAAGAAAATATTCTCATTGATAAATAATTTACTATGCTTACAATCTTTCAACTATATATTGCCTTATAACAATAAACATTTCATTCAATTATCCCACAATTCCATATCCCAAAACAGTTTTTCATCTTCTACCCAGTCCAGTGTTATGTATAATTGGATTTTCTGAAGCACCTTTGGGTCAGGAATACCACTATGACCTTATCAAGGGCAACTAGGAATGGGCAACAAATGTTGACCTTGTCAGCAATGTTCACATCCATGAAAGAATAAAACAATGTTACATAACAGTTGGACCAAATTCCTTCTTACAGTAGTGAGGCATGTCGAAGATGGCATCCCAGGTTCAGTTTCACATGTAAAGGGATTTTACCATCTTGTTTTTATGGAGTTGACTCTAACTATTTGCACAATGCCCTGTTTAATCCAGGGCTGATAAAATAGCACCCCTTTGTGATTTCGAGCAGATTTCTGTGGCTTTCGCATATGCATTCCTTGACTTTCTCTGAAGGCAAACTGGGATAATAAATTATGTGTCTTATTTCATCTCGGGTGAACATACATTCCCACAGTTATGATTGTAATGTCATAAAAGAGGCTAGAAAACATGACAGCCCAAAACAAGATAAAATAATGAACATGCTGTACTTCCCTACATCAATGGATAAATTTACTTAACTTAAACTGGAAAACACCTCAGGTAGAATTGTCTTTTCCTTATTTCGATTTTCTTTAAAATTGTCTCAACATGTTATGCTTTTAATATTTCAAACTTTAGTATAATTCTATTTGCTAAAAGCTCCTGTCTAGAATTAATTTCAAAAAGATCCAAAATAGTGACAAAACTATATGGCATTATTTTGGAAAAGAGTAACTCCGTTTCCTCTATTTGTTCTCAACTTTCTCAATCATTGTCTCTATCACAACTTACCTATTAATACAGCAAATAGGTTCTTTCCTTTGCCATCTGTCTAATTCAGATCTTGAAATGAGAAGGAGACACATATGTGCCTCTTTCTGTACAAAAATGTGCATGAATTTTGGCTCAGTGTTTCCTATGGCTGCTTGGTTCAAAACAAGAGTACGCAGTGTGGGGATTGACAAATGGGAACGTTCAGATGTAAAACTGCTGGAAAACTGCTATAATCTCACTTTTGGGTGAGATTATAGTTTGCATCTTTATGGACATTACTTGAATGAACCACCTTGACATAAATTTTAATGCCTCTAGCATGGGCAAATAAGTAATTTACAAAGTTCCAATAGATTTTATTAATTATGCTGCAGCATCAGAGAATTGTAGTCAGACATTTGCTATGATGATGTTTTCTTGTAGAGTGAGCCTTGAGGAATACATTATAGTGAGGAAGCAGTAGCCTGTGATCACTGATGGACATTGCAAATATCTAATATATTTCTCAAGTTCGATGTTAACAATGTATATCTTACTTCCATGGAGATTTTCCTCAGGATAATGTGAATAACTGAAAGATAAGTTTTGAAATCAATTTATCTCTGAAGCACTAAGGTATCAGCTTTTTTGTCATCAGTGAAATGACAATACTTCCCCTTGACCTCAAAGAAAGCTACCCACAAAGATTTTACTGCCAGGGATTTCAGTTTCCCCTGATGCCAATTTGAGGAGGTCGCAATCCATCCAGCAACAGTTATGTCATCAATGATATAAATAGCCAATCACATTGAAACACTCTCACAGACAGAAACTTGGAAGAAAACGTACCAAACTTTTCATTTTGAATTAAGATTTTACAATGAGTGAAATGAATGACTGAGATAAAGATGTAATATTTGTGTGTAAGCAGAAATATTATAAACAAACTTGTACAAAAATATTATTTTTAATCATGTATTTATTTTTATTTTAATGGACATATTTGACACTTCACAAACATAAAGTTAGTTTTTATGGATCAATGTAAGTAATTATGAACTTAGGGTACTATTAAAACCAAGTTTCACCTCACTAAACATGATGCGACTGTTTAAAATGTTCTTACAGACACCTCCGGGCTTGTGCATTCAAGATGGGAGAGCAGAGTTGGGATATTTTCTGGCTCTGTGAAACCAAACCAACAGAAAATGTACCAGAAATTGGGATTCTCATTCTTGAGTGATGGGGGTTCCTGGGTATTAGTCTGGTGTACCCCAAGAATGAGACCAGGGATGCGGATTATGGAGTCAGGCTGGTGCAATGTCTGCCTCTGTATACCTGAACTATATTGAGGTTTCTAAAAGAAGTATAATAAAACATAAAACAGTGCTCCAGCCTCACCCCTTATGCTTCTATACCACCTGCAGACTCTGCATACCCTTCTATGACAACCCATGGATCCTGTAACCACTTCCCCTGAAACCTTCCGCCCCAATCCATGTCTATGCACCCAGTCTCCATGGCCCTTTATGATCCCTACATCAAATCATGCCATCTGCCTACCCATTACTCTTTAAGGTCCCTATGCCAACAATGCCAGCTCATGCTAATTCCAGGCCTTCTCTCTCTCTACTCTTTGCCTTTACATCTGCCAAACCATTGAATACACAACATGGGTCGACCTCAGGATCCATGCACAGATGAGATAAAACACAATTACCATCTTAACAATATTGATGAAAACTCATTCATTCACAAATAAGTTATGATGTTTACAATCCTTCAATTACATAATATCTTATAACAATAAGCATTTAGTTCAGTAATGTTTGATAATAATGAGTTTTGGAATGCATAGTCGCATTTTAGAGAGCCTTAGACCACTTGTAACAATCTATCAAACTGTGAAATGGAAATTAAATTCAATAAGAGATGGTTACAAAATTGGTTATGCTGCACTAATGCAAGCCCATGGACTTATTTCAAACTTTTGAGTTAACTAGCAAGCAAAATCTTTTAAAACTCCACATTTTTCAGAGTGTGAAGGCCATGACATTTTGACAGGTACTTTCAAAAGATACTTTTAACTTCTCATCTTGACACTTTTTTTCGAGAGTTCATCTGTGCAGGCCACCCAACATTCCTCAAAATTAATTTGGACTTCCCTGAAAGATGCTGTGGAATTATGTCCAAGTGGGCAACTGACCTCTCAGTTGGGCTGAAGGGCATTTGCCTGAAACGTCGATTTTCCTGCTCCTTGGATGTTGCCTGACCTGCTGTACTTTTTCCAGCACCACTCTCATCTTGACTCTGATCCTCAGCATCTGCAGTCCTCACTTTCGCCCTCTCCAAAAGGATGTTGTGGCTATCCAAATGTACCCAACAAGTTCAGTCCTACTCCTACCAGATATAATCTTTGTGTTTCAGACACCCAGTTCACTAAAACCACATCCAAACAAATGATAATTGACATGTGCAGAGACAGGACTTCAGGTTTTCAACCACATCCACCACTTCCACCATGAAAATCCAGGCTAAAGATTAATAGCCTAAAACATTTTCATGACATTAGTGACTTCTACTGATTGCATTCTGGGGGTTATGGAACAATGCTGTTGCAAATATCTAGTTCATGACATATATTTTAGAACGTAGGTTTAGTTTTAGGAATTAAAGTTTCAAAGTAGAAAATGGGGTAAATACAATTAAAAGAAATTTGGAATCTTGAGAACATGTTCACTTTTAGTGATTGATAGCTAGAAAGGTAAGGTCACATAAAGGCTAGTGGAGAATTCTAATAGATGACCTATCTCTGATCCTGTTGGCGGCTATGAGATGGTTGAAATCCTTGCAATTTGGGGGCTGTTTTTGTTTGGAAGTTAGAGTTAAGTTAGTAAAACCTCAAGTATTGAAAATTCCATCTCCTTCCATCAAATTAAAGAAGAAATTGTAACTGAGGAATAATTAACTTGATGTTGATTGAGATCATTCTAGAGCTTGCCACTTCATTATGGAATTGGATGAAACTCAGGGAGATTCTTTGGTTTGAATTCATCTGCATATTTGCTGAAAGGATTAATTGCAGTTTGGACCTATGTGGTTTGCAGTTCACTAAGAGGCAGAAAGTAAGTGGCAATTAGCTAAACCTGCACTGGAAGGAAGCCCTAAAACTAACTTCATTTGCACTGAGAGATGTGGATGAGGCTTAGTCTCAGTTTGAATTTTGTGGGGAAACAAAACAGGAAGATTTCCTAATTTGAATCTGATGAAAGAATGAAAGTGGTCCAAACAGAGTCTTGTTGCAAAATAAACAATCAGTAGAATTAGCTAAGAAATATTTTAAAAGTAACCAGAACAATGGATTGAGGCATCCAGTCAATAGATAATAATAAAGCCCTTGTCTCTGAGACTAGGTAGAACTCTGGAGAAATTAAGGTTCCAAAGGACCATGGAATTCTTTTGAGTGTTCCCAACATAAGTACATAACTCAAGATATCATAAAGTAAAGATAATTCTTGGGGAAGTAAGAAGTAAAACAAAGTTTAACATGTGTATTTATAAACCACATTGGTAAATTAATCATATTTGTTTTATTTGTGCTCTTGTTCAAGAACATGAAATCTTGTGGCATAATTCTATTGTTAAAATGTAATATCTGCAATTACCTTTAAAGATTAACAGTTTGTAGCAGCATTAAATCACTGACAGCAACTTCTAGATACCTGCTTTTAACTGTAGAACTATAAGCTTTAAAAGTTGCTGCTAGTTTGAGAGGGGTAAAGAAAAGCAATCACTGACAGTTTTGCTATCCTAACCACTTAAAATTTGGACCATCATTAATTTACATGAACCTCCACTTTTCTTCATAAATTATCACTGCTATAATTGTTTTAGTATGGGTTTGTCTGTGCAGAGAAGCTCAGGCCAGTCCTTAGGCATTTGTGCAAAGAGTCTTTGTTCACATTATGTATAGGTGATACATCAGGCATCTATGCCCCAAGTTGTTTAAATTACAAATTTTCACACCCAGTCCTATTGAGGTCATGGTTGGATCAGAGCATGCCTCAGAGGTTTATCTGTATATTCATTAGCAATATCTCTAGCTTTAATGTTAACTTTAAAGAATTACAGTTGATGTTTACCCTTGAGAAAAAACAAATAATCCCATTGCTTCACTTGAAAATGTCATTCATTTATTTCAAATAAGAAATTATCTCTAATTTGCTTGATCACGAACTTTTCCTACATCAACCCATTTCCTAATTGCATATTTATGGCACCAAAGGCAATGTTAAAACATGACAGATGTGAATTTGTATATTTTATGATATTTAAGTAGCAAGTAGAATGACACAGTACACTGTAATGCACACTTTGGATCACTTAAAATGCTTAGATACTTTTAAAACACAGTTGGAAATCAGATTTTAAATGTTATTGAATAAACTGCTTGAATCATCAATGAGAAAGTTACATTTCTGGTTTGTTCTTCATGATGCTTACTGAACTGATACCAATTCTTTTCAGTTTTAGAAATTAGCAGACAGTTTTCAATGAAGAAAAGTAATGTGGTAATTATAGAATATGCAGGGTAGACACCTGTACATTAGCTTTTACTTAATCCATAACAACTAGAAACATCAAATTTAAATAGGTTCCAGGATTTACATGAATTTACCTGGCATTCTTAAGTTTTACATTATTAATAAAACATTTATTGACATTTTTGTAGAACCTTCTACCAGATTGAAAACCCATCAAATTCGATCCATTTCAAGATTAAAAATTCTAACTGACCAGAGTGAGACGATGGAAAGTGACAGAATCCTTTTCCTTTAAAATGTAATATTGACAATCTGTTACCATCAGAAAATAACTGTTAGATCAAAAAGTGAAATTTCCATTTCCTAAATCTGTATCAAGTTACCAACATATTTACAAAACTGAAGCATAAGAGTAATTCACAATTAGTTAATGGTTTTTGATAAGATTCCAACGTGAAGATCAGGCAGTTTATTGGGAACAACTTGAATATATGCTTAATTATATGGCAATTTAGTTGATTCTCACCTTGTTGCTCCCTTAAGAATTTTACATTATAAAAATTGCCACTTTAATTCCTAACAAACAGTTTATAATGATTTTTTAAACCATGGAATGACAATGACGTGAATGTTCATGGAACTCTTAACCTTTGGTGAGTTTTGAGTTCAAAATTAAAGGAGTTCCTTGTAACCAAAAACATTCAGAGAAATGGAATTAGCACTTACAGAGGTACAAGTCCAAGATGTGGCAATAGCAAATGAGTATGAATGATGCTTATATAGGTGAATACATAGGACTGTGAGATAAATCACATCGTATTCCATAAACTATATTGTCTTTTATGAAGAAGTGTGTGACAAAATGATCTCTGATAGTGTGTTGCATGTTTACGTAAAACGTGTTCATGAAGATATTGCATTTCAAATTTGGTCTTAGCTTGTTCCAATTTTAATCATACCACTGTTCATTTAAATTTTTCTTTTGAACAAATTTAAATATTTTCATTCTTTAATAAAGTTCTTGACTGAGGTTTTCATCTATCTTCAAGTACCATAAAAAAATTTTATGTCACAGGTTAATTATGATTAATGCTGGTCACTGAGCCTATGTTAATTGATCCATTCAGAATTAGCTCCTCCTCCTCCTCCCCGCCACCCAGCACTCCCATTGCATGATTCAATTGGCTTGCCTCCACTATTCATTCTAGGAGTTAGTCATTGTGCTTATCATTCTTTGTGTCATAAAGAATTTCCTAGTATTAGGTCTAAAACTTAACTAGATTGAACATTTCCTTGCCTATTCCAACAGTTCAGTTTGAACAAATGGATTTGCCTTTTGCACAGTGTCCATAGGATTAGATTGAGTGAGTGATTCATTCTGAAACACATGTCATTAATGTGAAGAAGATATAATATCAGGCCTTTAAAGAAGGAAATGTGAAGGACGTAAAAGGGAAAAAACACTGTTGAGTAGATTAGAATTAGTTGCAATAGGAAGTAAATGCAGCCTTCAGATAACAAAAAGAAGCACTCTTGCCCCAAGCATGATTTCTTATCCATGGCTATTTTGAAAAATAAAACAATGAAAGTATAAATTGTTTTCTTTTGGGGCTCCTGATCAGTGTGTTGTCATGACATTGTGATGGCTAATTATCAGCAGGCAGGAGAAGATGAATGAGTCAATTGCAGTTCTTCAAAGTAGTTGTTTTCAAGAGTCTGCTGCTGAGTTACTTTCAGATCCCTTTGTGACTTATTTGTGATAGCAATATATAATATTTTGCAACTTATATAAAATATCATTATTTTAGCTTTGCATTTGTAATTAATGACTACTAACTAACTCAGGCACTTATGCAAGATTCTCAGTCTATATGCTTGAGAAAGAGGGTAAAAAACAAAATTGGTGTCATGTAAATCATGTTAATAAAAAGAACATTGAGTATAGGAGTTGGGAGGTCATGTTGTCACTGTACAGGACTTTGGTTAGGCCAGTTTTGGAATATTGTGTGCAATTCTGGTCTCCCTTCTATAGACAGGATGTCGTGAAACTTGAAAGGGTCCAGAAAAGATTTACAAGGATGTTGCCAGGGTTGGAGGGTTTGAGCTATAGGGAGAGGCTGAATAGGCTGGGGCATTTTCCCTGGAGCGTCAGAGGCTGAGGGGTGACCTTATAGAGGTTTTTAAATCATGAGGGTAATGGATAGGGTAAATAGCCAACATCTTTATCCTGGATGGGGGAGTCCAGAACTAGAGAGCATAAATTTAGGGTGAGAGGGGTAAGATTTAAAAGGGATCTAAGGGGCAACTTTTTCACACAAAGGGGGTGCGTGTATGGAACGAGATGCCAGAGGAAGTTGTAGATGCTGGCACAATTACAGCATTTAAAAGGTATCTGAATGGGTACATGTTTAGGAAGGGTTTAGAGGGATATGGGCCAAGTGCTGGCAAATGGGACGAAATTACTTTAGGATATCTGGTTGACATGGACGAGTTGGACCGAAGGGTCTGTTTCTGTGCTGTATATCTCTCTGACTCTATGACTATTGAGATTGATGTTGTAATTAAAAGAATGTGTTTTGTGATGCATTATGAAAAATGTCTCACTGACGGATTTCTTGTTGTGCAATTCTTTCAGGTTTACAGCTTTCTTTCAGAAGTTAAAAACATGAGCATCCTGCTCCTGACTTGCTCTGTATCTGTTCTGGTTCTGATTGCAACTGTTTTTTACTGGGTGACAGCCAAACCAAAACCCGTTAAAGTCACATGTGACCTTTCCAAGCAATCTGTGCAAACTAAGGCAAGTAGAAATTTTGACAACAAATATAATGGTAAAAGTGACTTGAGTGCTTACAAGTTTGTTAAGTTGGAAAGTTTTCTTCACCCAAAATGTTTCTTCCTACTTAATCTAGATTTGCAATTTTCCCTTTGGCTTGAATTGTGGAGCTCACCTTCTGAATTCGAAGCAATACAATTGCTGGTCACCTTAATCGTTTCTGAGCATTTTGACTTTCCTCTTCTGTATCTGTTTCATACTTTGAGAAAGCTCCATGCATGTTGTGACCCAATGATTCCTGAACTGGATAATTATTCATATTTATAAGCTTTCCCCAGTAATGCTGAGGTGAGTTTGAATTTAGTATGCCTAACCCAATCCTAGTCAATTAAATCACTGCCAATTAGAGATTCAAACCTGGACATAACAGCCACACGAGGGAATACATTTATCCTTTAAATTCTCTGAAGAGCATTTGCCTTTCTAGTAGAATAATATCATGCTATCTTTGTTTTCGGGTAGGTGGGGAGGAAATATATGTACCATTGGTTTTCAGTTTTAAATCTAATATGATACAGTCAGAGTTATGAAACAAATGTTCCATCTCAACGAGAAGAATTCTGGAGAATCTGGGGAGTCCTGACCTGCTGCTATGGCATTTAACCAGCTATCATCAACAATTTACACTTTCTCCAGATAAATCAGCCTGAGATGCTCTTTATTTTAAAAGACAGAGTTCATTCATAGGGTATAGGTTTTGTTCGCTTTATTGTACATCCTCAGACATTCTAAAATCAAATCTAATACTCGGCCTCATTGTGAAATATCAGGGCAGATCACCAAAAACGTTTAGACATGATAGGTTTTATACTCTGTATGAAAGGAGAAAAGTGGGGTGGAGAGATATAGGGAAGAGATTGCAGAGCTTAGCATTCAGACACAATTAAAATCTAGGAAGATGAAGAGTGCAGAATTAGATGAATTCAGATTAGAATCTCTAAAGATTGTGGTAATGGAGCAATGGGAGGGAAGAGGCCATGGTAGGATTTGAAATCATGGATGAGAATTTTAAAACGTCACTGGATACTAGTTCAGCAAATTGAGAAAAAAACATCCTGCAGTCACTGGGAAGATCATTCTGGATCCATAGAGACCAGCTTGAAAGTGGAGCCTGGAGGAAATTCTCAAATTTGGACAATCTTCAAAGAAGTTTGAATTAGTAACTGCTAGTTTGTAGGATGTATTTGGTGTGCATGTGGCTAGGGTAGAATGGCATTGAGATTTCCAAATTGTGGATGCCACCATCTGCCAGTTCTGAATCCAGACAAGTTCCTGGTTGGGTAAGCCATGAGGTCTCCAACTCTAACCCTCTTTATGGCAATGAACACTGGGCCAAAGTAGAGCTAGATGGTTTCCCTTCCAAAGTGTTCCCCTGGAAACTGGGGCCAGAAATTTTTAAAAACATTTCAAAGTCTTCAGAAGGTGCCTAGAGATGGAAGCACCTTCAAAGTCACCATCCTTTGGTGGGATTGCTACCCTCTGAGCTTGCAAATGTCCAAAGGATAGCAGACTCAGAGGAGATGAATTAGGTTGCCTCAAAGAATGTTGTCAAAAGGTACAGAGGCCAGTAGTTGAAACAGGTAAAATTTTATCTTCTGTCCTGCTTCTAATTTTACTATAAAAATGCATTGAGGTAGAGTAGTAATTATTCTGCTGCAGAATGTGTTATAAATTGACTTAGAAGTGTTCAGCCTGGACTTGCAATATGATTTGTTCTGACAATGACAAACCTTCGCTTAGAGATGTTTTCTTAATAAATGTTAAAATATTTTATTTTTATTTCAGAACAGTGAAGGTGCCAGACGATGTGCACTGTTGAAGGATGATAATGTGATATCTTACTTTTATGACGATGCCAAAACACTTTATGAAGCTTTCCAAAGAGGTTTACATGTATCAGGTATGAAAATATACTCAGTCTTGTGGCTAAAAATATTTATAGAGTCATGCAGCACAGAAACATAACCCTTCGGTCCAAATCATCCCCCCAACCAGACATTCCAATCTGATCCAGTCACATTTGCCAGCATTTGGTACATATACCTTTAAATTCTTCCTATTCATATACCCAAGATCTTTTTGCTACATTTGATATTCACTGTCAAATATTTATTTTTCCTGTCAGATGATGGACCTTGTCTAGGCTACAGGAAACCTAATCAGCCCTATCAGTGGCTTTCATACAAACAGGTACGTATTGTGATTAATAAGAAATACTGAAAATAATTTGGAGAGATCTATATACAGTTATTAAATGTTAGAAAATACTAATTTTGAGAAGTGATTCATCCTGAGAAGTGCCAAAAATTTTTTTATTGGTGTTGGTGGAAGTGGAGAAGGAATTCTGGGTCCCCCACCCTTCCTCTCCAAATAACACGATGCCATGTCTTATGCACTGATCTGACTTCAAATCTATTCACTTTCATGCAAATGAACTTTGTACCCTAGCTATCTGTCATTTGAATTACAGCTGGCTGAACTTTGAGGTGGTTACATGGCATTGTTAGAGGTTGATAAACTAATAGTTCCATTCAAACTTTACCTTTTGCTGGAAAAATCATAAAATCATAGCTAGTCACAAGACACTCACCTTTTGAAATTCATACATATCCACCTGTAAAGCTAGTAAAATATTAAAATAATCTACAACTGGAAAATTACCTTAAATAAAACTCATGATTGAAACTCTTGTTTCAGGGTACCTGATGATTGCAGTACTTTTGTTACTGCTTTGCAACGGAATCTAATTTGAACTGTAATAGTATTGGTATGATATGTCATTAGAAGACGCTATATTGGGAATGGAGTGACTCATAATGTCCTAATCACAGTACAAAAATCAGTTAATTATCAGAACTAATATCCTGCCTACGTATACCTGGGGTCCATAGCTGAGTATGCTTGTGTTCTTTAGGCCCTGCAATAGAATTCAGGTTAGATTACTGAAATACAAATGTAAGCATTCATGAAAAAACATTGATGTAAAAAGTGTAACTTATATTTCCATTTAATAGTGCCCAGTCGCAGAAGGGTAGGCGTACAGTTCAAGTCTTGCAAGCACAGACTGGGAGAGCATAATTAATGTGTTGTACATTACAAATAGTCAAAATAATTTGGACATTGCTAAGAATTACACTGGAAACTGATTTAAGATTAATAGATGAGCTCAGAGTTTAATGTATTTGCACATATTTAGCAGCTACGTATATTAGTAGACAGAACCCTATTTTATATAACAAACATTACACCTTGATATTGAAGAAAAGCAGTCATGAAGACTGCCAGGTAGTCCTGAAAATCAAAAATATTTTGATCTGTATTGTGTGGATTATTGGTAAACTTATTGGGCTGTAATGAATCAAGGTTTTTATAAACACTGTTTTAATACAGTGGAAAGTTATGAATGAACACTTTCCTAAGCTTGTGTTTTACACAGACACTGGTGACTATAAGGTTCTTTGTTTCTATGCAGTATACTGTGGACAGTGACATTGCTATGGCAAAAGTGAGGACTACAGATCATGGAGATCAGAGTTGAAGAGTGTGGCGCTGGAAAAGCACAGCCGATCAGACAGCATTTGAGGAATCTAATGAAGGGCTGATGAAGGGCTTACGCCTGAAACGTCGATTCTCCTGCTCCTCAGATGCTGCCTGACCGGCTGTGCTTTTCCAGTCCCAGTGATATTGCTATGCCATAACATGGGGAGCATGAGGGGGCCATGTGGGAGTGTTTGCAGAGACATATTCTCGCATAAGGCACATGACGGTTGAGGACAGGAGACAGATACCTTGGAATTGGGGAGGTGTGAAGAGGACCTTTCAAATTTCCCTTTCAATATGATCCCTCGTGCAGGCTATGTTTCACAACTCTACTGATGTGCTATCAGTCATGTTCCTTTTAAAAAGCTAGTACACCATCCTGTAATGTGTGGAGACACAGGCCATACCTATCTCCATAATAGAGTTAGCCAGATCAGGCATGTGGGTGTACTCTCACGGTCTGAATCAGCCCTCACCCTTTGAAGATCCAGGTGCAGGTAAGAAAACCCAGAAACAAGAACACTGAAACTGGAACCTGGCTGTTGTTTTTAAAGGGCTGTCAATTCAACTTGTGTAAGCAAAATTTGTCTTCGTGCATTTAACATTGCCGTGAGAAAGAGGGCAGCGAGAGTCATTTTCAAGATCATGGTGCAAGCTCCCCTAAAAATGAGTGAATATCACAGACTAGAGTTATTCTGGGTGGTCGCTAGAAAGAAAGGACTGCTTGTCTTTGTGAGCTTTCCCAGCCAGGTATAGGAAGGAGACAATCTAGACAAAGAGATGCATCCAGTATGCATCTAACCATTCCTGGAGTTGTTCCTGATGTAATCAGGGAACAAAAATCATCAGTAGGATACCAAATAGTGAGTTATATGGCAATTACCTGTTGTTTTTTGTTAAGGTGGAGAAGACTGTATGAAATCTACCAGACAGTCTGGGTTAAAATGCACTGATCTATAAGAAAACAATCTCGATTTTAAAATTGTCTTTTCTATTTGTAGGTATCTGACAGAGCAGAGTACCTTGGATCTGGCCTTTTATATCGAGGATGCAATCCATCACCAGATCAGTACATTGGTGTGTTTGCTCAAAATAGACCTGAGGTAATGTACTCCTAACATTAATCAATTCAAATTATTTTCTTGTTATGATTGCAATTCACAAACCCAAAGGCTTGAGCTCTCATTTTATCACTCAACTCAATCTTATGACGAGATTTCTGTAGAGCTGATGGTGCTGTCTAAGAAATGGACTGGCCCCAGGTTAGTTCGTAATGTGTGCCACACAGGCAGCATAGAAACAGATCCTTTGATCCAACCAGTCCATGCTGAATATAATCCCTAACTAAGCTGCCGGCCCATATCCCTCCAAACATTTCCTATTCATGTACTTACCTAGGTATCTTTTAAATGTTGTAACTGGGCCCACATACACCACTTTGAGTCAGAGAGTCATAGAGGTGCACAGCACAGAAACAGGCCCTTCGGGCCAACTTGTCCATGCCGACCAGATATTGTAAATTGATCGAATCTCATTTACCAGCATTTGGCCCATATCCCTCTAAACCCTTTTTATTCATATACCCTTCCAAATGTCTTTTAAATGTTGTAGTTGTACCAGCTTCTACCACATCCTCTGACAATTCATTCGCAACATGAACCACCTTCTGTGTGAAAGAGTGGTCCCTTTTAAATTTTTCCCCTCACACCTTAAACCGATGCCATCTAGTTTTGGATTCCCCGACATTGGGAAAAAGACCTTAACTATTCATCTTATCCATGCCCCTCATAACTTTGTCATCCGAGAAATAGTATACTTGTACAATTGCTATCCATACTCCTTTTTTTGGTGTCTCAAGGCATTGTGGAGGTCAGTTGAAGATTTGGCCACCAATAATAGTAGGCAAAAATACTTTATTGAGACAGAATGTAACATTTCTTGCTGTACATACTGGCCTGCTGAATTTGATCAACTAGTGATGGAACCTCTTTGCCAACTTTGAACATAGAAAAATAATTGAATTTTTTTCTTCAATATAAACAGCTAGCAGCTGAGACCATTGTAGAAGGCTGCAGTCATAATGCAAAAGTCTCACTGATCACAATGTGCTCATACTTATTTATCCAACAAGGAGGGGATAATAAACAGCTAGCTAATTAACTTATACTCTGGGATCAAATTGTCTACTGTTCAAATATTATCTAGTTAATCTGAGATAAGTCCCGTAATTAAATTAGATTATATCTTTCCCGACTAACCTGATATTAAAAGATGATCAAATCCTCCTGGTATTAGAACTGTTTCCATTTTCAGTTGCTTAGGCAATGCGACATGAGAGCTCTATTTGAGTAATTTTATCATGACTGTTTAGTGAACATCAGGTAACATTGACTTTTACCTACATTCAGTAATCATTCTGATCTGAATAAATTAATTTGGATAAATTTGGATTCAAACAATATTTTAGCTTTAGCGTTCTTTCATATTCCATGCCTCAATGGCTGAAAAATGATGATTTATCATTGACTTGGTGCCCCATGCAATATACTGATGTATTAGTTGTGAAATGATATCTTGCAAATGGATTTGTAAACTGTTTTTACTTATAACTTATGCTGTCTTTAATTGAGATACTAACTCCAGAACTTGTCTTTTAATAGTGGATCATTTCTGAGCTGGCTTGCTATACTTACTCTATGGCTGTGGTACCTTTATACGACACTTTAGGACCTGAAGCTATTGTTTACATCATTAACAAAGGTGTGTATCAGTGAAGAAAGTTTTTTTTTACTTGTGAAATATAACTATGTATGTCACTGTGTAATAATTATCTGCATTGAAAGCAGATATCGGCCTGTTATATAAGTTACTTGTTCTGCATCGTGCTGTAGCTCATTCCCATGGTGCAGTCATGTGCTCCTGCATCCCTCAGTAGCAGTTTGTGAAATAATTGCATTGTATGAAAATGGACATTTGTTTAGTTTCCTCCAAACTGTCGGGCAGGTCGTCTTGAAAGTGGGTCATATGTTTTATTTTTCTCCGAGTATTTATGCCTGGGAATGAATGTTATTTTTAAAATGGAGTGTGGGTACCTGATAGATAAGAATCTATTCCAATTGCTATGACTAATATAATTACAGGCAAAGTATAGTCAGATTCAGGTGCCTGTAATAGCTAAATTGTACCAAAGCAGCAATGGGACTTATATGAATAGCCTCATGTATTAAGAGGGAAAAAGCATTTGCCAGCTTGACAAAGAATGGGCATCAGATAAGGCACCTCTATGTGTAGATTGAAGGAAGAAGAGAGGAGTTAGTTAATGCTACAGTTTTCAACATAACAATAGCTTTTCTTATCTCCAGTGTGGCATAAGTCTGCACATAGACCATTCCTTCAGTTTGTAAAGTTGGGAATGATTCTATGATCCCACATGCAGAACAAGGAAACCATTCTGTCAATGAGCATTAGTTGCAGAATGGAACTGCTGATCCAACGAACAGCACAAGAAGATCTGGATTCACAATCTTCCACACAGGGCTAAGGCACCTAGCTTAAAACATGAAATTTCCTGCCTTAGTACAAAGTGTCCCAAAACACACAATTTTCAACCCATGAGGACAGGATTAAGCTGGGCTCACTGATCATGGAAGCAGACAGTAGGTAGCTACAGGAGGTTGTGAGTGCTGAGGTATTCTGATTAGAGGCCCTGAATCAATTCTCTGGGACTTGGTCTCAGTTGTTTAACAAGCTGGTAGGCCCTCTGATGGGTCAGATTTTTAGAGTCAGCAAGACTCACACCCCTTCAAGTCCAACCCACCCCTTCAGTGCCCTACCTATCCTACAAACAAGGTTTCTGAGATCTGGAACCAGAAGTCAATGCTGGAAATGGAGTTGACATGCATTCACAGGAGTGGCTGTGCATGTGCACAGTCACACAGTTTGCAGCGAGTGTTGCCCCCTTGCTGTCTATATTGCTACACATCCATTATCCTCCATAAGCAGACTTCAGCAGATGTATGGACACAAAAACATTTCCAATTGTCTGATACAGCTCTGCTTTCAACACTTGACTGTGGAAAAAAAGTTCACAATCCTTTCCAGTCCAGTGGCTAATCGTTATAAAAATGAACAAAGTCCTACGTAGACCCCACATCAATTAGAGCTAAACCTTTAATACCCTTTTCAAACTGTCAAATTGTGAACTCAAAATTAATCTGACTGAGATAACTGTAGCTTTTGAAACTCAGATAAAACATTCATGATATCATAATAACACTTGGAGACATCAACAATGAACTCTTGAAATTGCTTGAACAGACATTACATTTTTCCAGCCATAACCTGATAACCCATCAATAAAACAATCAAGCAGAGAGTTATTTTAACTCTACCAGCTTCAATGTATTTTGCTTTTAGTATTTAAAGAGCAAGTTTTTTTTTAAAATATCAGAAATTAAAATTTAATTGGATCTTTATCCTCTGTTCAATTTACAGTTTCTCCATAAATTTGTGACTCCCACATTGTGGTTTAAGATCCTTTAACTCAGAAAAGTCATTTGAAATTAATGCTGAGTTTAGGCTTCCTTCCTGTTTGAATTTCCCAGACTAGTATAAATTAGATTTGTTGGCAATGGAGCAGAACTTTTACATCTGGGTCTCACTGCTATTGTTCAAGTTCGACAGAGTCTTGCTGACTGTAAGAGTCTGACCCATCATGTTAAACAATGTACTACTCTAAAACAGAGGTAAAGAACATTTGCAGTTTCTTAGAAGGAATCTTTTGCGATTTTGATAAAAAGATTGAAGGATTTAAGTGGTGCCAAGTTTAGTTCATCTAATTATTGGGAGAAAGATTTGAATTGACTTGATCCTTTATGACAAGATTACATTAAAACATTCATGATTGCTAATTGACTAACTGGCTGAATGATGTATTATCATTGGAGGTACTTCAGAGAAGGTTCACTTAAATGATCCACACTGGGGAGGGATTGTCTTATGAGCAAAGTTTAAACAGGTTGGGACTCAACTCACTGAAGTTTAGAAGAATGGGAGGTGATTTCATTGAAGCATATGGAATTTTTAAGGGGCTTGATAGGATAAATACAGAGGGGATGTTTCCCTACATGGGAAAGTCTAGGACCAGAGGGCATAGACTCAAAATTAAGGCGAGTCAGTCTGAGACTGAGATTAGGAATTTATTCTCTGAGGGTTGAAAGTCATTGGAGCTCCTTGCTGTGGGGATAGAGTCCTTGTGTATATCTGAGTTAGACAGATCCATGATCAGGAGGGGAATAAAGGGTTATTAGTGATTTTTATGGGGGAAGAAACAGGAAATTGGATGTGAGGAATGTTGGATCAGCCATCATCCAACTGAATCGTAGAATAGGTTTGAGGGGCTGAATGACTTACTTCTGTTACTATTTCATATGGTCTATGGCGGTGGTTTTTGTGGAAGGACAATTTTAGTAAAGATTAGGAAATGCTGGTGTTGGACTGGGGTGGACAAAGTTATAGTCCAGGGCATCACGTTGGCTCAGTGGTTAACACTACTGCCTCACAGCGCCAGGGACCCAGGTTCAATTCCTGCCTTGGGCAACTGTCTGTGTGGAGTTTGCACATTCTCCCCGTGTCTGCGTGGGTTTCCTCCGGGTGCTCCGGTTTCCTCTCACAGTCCAAAGTTGTGCAGGTTGGGTGAATTGGCACAACATCGAGGGCCGAAGGGCCTGTACTGCGCTGTAATGTTCTATGTTCTATGTAAATTGCCTGTAACGTTAGGTGCATTAGTCAGGGTAAATATGGAGGAATGGGTCTGGATGGGATGCTCTTCGGAGGGTCGGTGTGGACTTGTTGGTACGAATGGCCTGTTTCCACACTGTAGGTAATGTAATCTAAAGGTCTATTTGGAAACACTAGCTTTCGGAGCACTGCTCCTTCATCAGGTGGTTGTGGAGTATAAGATTGTAAGACAGAATTTATAGCAAAAGTTTACAGTGTGATGTAACTGAAATTATATATTGAAAAAGACCTGGATTGTTTGTTAAGTCGCTAATCTTTTAGAATGAATATGTTGGTTTCAGTTCTTTCATATGTAAATCGCAGAGCTTTTATAAAGTTACATTCTCAAGTGGAATTTAACAATTGTGTCATGTCAGCCCAGCTAATGCATTTAAGGTGTGAGGTGCCCTGTGTGAGACTGTCTATGCTACAATGGTCAGACTGATTCTAATCTAAAAAATGGATTTACAGAATCTTACATGCATTCATGCAGTTTTTGACCAAAATAAACTGTAATCCTGCAAGTGCAAGTTCACCCCACAAACTTATACGTATATGTGTGTGTACATCTAAGTGTGTGTGGGGGGTGGGGGATATGAGTGTCTGTGAGAGAATGTGTGTATATGTATGTCTGTGACTGTGAGTGTAAATGGGTATAAATTTGTGAGAGGGTACATGTGTGCGTGTGAGAGTGTATGTGTGAGCGTATGAGAGAGAGTTTTTGTATGAGAGAGGTCTGCATGGGTGTATGGATCTGTAGGAATAGTGTGTGTTTACAGGAGTGTGTGTTGGATTGTCTGTGTGTTTGTGTGCTTGAAAGAATAGGCTTGAGGGGTGGTGTAGGAGGGAGGGGTTCAGATTTGTGGGACACTGGAACCAGTTTTGGGGAAAGTGGGACTATTACAAATTGGGTGGTCTACACCTGAACCAGACTGGAGCTAATATCCTAAGGGTAATTTTTACTACTGCTGTTGGGGAGGTTTTAAACTAATGTGGCAGGGGGCTGGGAACCTGAGGAGAAGACCAGTAGACAGTGAGGTGGAAACTAGAGACTGTAAGGATCGTGAAGTTAGCATTACAAAGGGGAAGAGCAAGCAGAGAGCAGATGAACGCAAAAGAACTGGTGGCCTGAAGTGCATTTACTTTAATGCAAGGGGTATAGTGTGTAAGGCAGTGAACTTAGGGCTTGAATTGGTGCCTGGGAGTATGACATTATTGCAATCACAGAAACTTGGTTGAAGGAAGGGCATGATTGACAACTAAAAGTTTCAGGATATAGATGCTTCAGACAGAACAGGGAGGGAAGTAAAAGAAGGAGGGGGGGAGGAGTTGCATTGCTGATCAGGGATGATATTACAGCTGTGCTAAAGGAGGACCTATGGAGGGCTTGAGCAGTGAGGCATTATGGGTAGAGCTGAGAATTAAGAAGGGTGCAGTTACATTTTTGGGGCTGTACTACAGGCCTCCCAACAGTAGAAGAACAAATAGGTAAACAGATTATGGAAAGATGTAGAGACAACAGGGTGGTGGTGATGGGAGATTTTAAGTTTCCCACCATTGACTGGGATACACTTAGTGTCAGAGGTCTGGATGGGGCAGCATTTGTAAGGAGCATCCAGGAAAGTTTTCTAGAGCAGTATGTTGAAAATCCGATGAGGCAAGGAGCCATAATCAACCTGGTATTGGGGAATGAACCAGGCCAGGTGGTAGAAGTTGCAGTGTGGAATTTCTTTGGGAATAACGACCTCAATTCTTTAAGTTTTAGAATACTTGTAGACAAAGATGAGAGTGGTCCTAAGGGAAGAGTACTAAACTGGGCCAAGGCCAATTATATCAAAATTCGGCAGGAGCTGGGAAATGTGGATTGAGTGCAGCTATTTGAAAGGAAGTCAACATTTGATATGTGGGAGACTTTCAAAGATAGGTTGAAGATCGAGCGGAATAGACATGTTCCTTTGAAAACAAGGGATAGGAAAGGCAAGATTTGTGAACCGTGGATGACAGGAGAAATTGTGAAGCTAGTCAAGAGGAAAAGGTAAGCGCACATAAGGTCCAAGCAGCTAAGAACAGAATGGGCCTTGGAGGAATATTGGGAGAGTAGGACCAATCTTAAGTGAGGAATCAAATGGGCTAAAAGGGGTCATGAAATAATTTTAGCGAGCAGAATTAATGAGAATCCCAAGG
Organism: Chiloscyllium plagiosum; assembly: GCF_004010195.1. NCBI lineage: Eukaryota > Metazoa > Chordata > Chondrichthyes > Orectolobiformes > Hemiscylliidae > Chiloscyllium > Chiloscyllium plagiosum. The sequence goes on from NC_057731.1 coordinate 34,025,319, forward strand.
CCTTTTATTCATATGTAAGAAGCAAGAGGGTAACTAGAGAAAGGGTTGGTCCACTAAAGTATAAGGAAGGAAGGTTGTGTGTCGAACCTGAGAAAATGGGTGAATTTTTTAATTATAACTTTGCATCAGTGTTCACTGAGGAGAGGGACATGATGAATGTTGAGATTAGAGATAGAAGTTTGTTTACTCTGGATCACGTTGACATAAGTAGGGAAGATGTGTTGGGTAGGCTAAAGGATATTAAGGTGGACAAATCCCCAGGACCAGATGGGATTTATCTCAGGTTGCTGAGGAAGGCAAGAGAGGAAATAGCTGGGGGCCCTGACAGATATCTTTGTAGTATCCTTAAACACAGGTGAACTGGAGGACTGGAGGTCTGGAGGGTTGCTAATGTTTTCCCCTGTACAAGAAGGGCAGTAGAGATATTCTAGGTAACTACAGACCAGTGAGCCTGATGGCAGTGGTGAGAAAGTTATTGGAGAAGGTACTGAGGGATAAAATCTATTTATATTTGGAAAAGAATGGGCTTATCAATGATAGGCAACATGGTTTTGTGCATGGGAGATCGTGCAACTTAATGGAGTTCTTTGAGGAAGTGACCGAGTTGATAGAAGAAGGAAGGACTGTAGATATCATATACATGAACTTTAGTAAGGCGCTCCAAGAGTGAAGTCACATGGTGTGCAGGGTGTTCTAGCTTGGGGCGGCATGGTGGCTCAGTGGTTAGCACTGCTGCCTCTCAGCACCAGGAACCTGGGTTCGAGTCCACCCTCGGGCGACCATCTGTGTGGAGTTTGCACATTCTCACTGTGTCTGTGTGGGCTTCTTCCGGGTGTTCCAGTTTCCTCCCACAGTCCAAAGATGTGCAGATCAGGTGAATTGGCCATGCAAAATTGCCCATAGTGTCAGGTGCAATAGTCAGAGGGAAATGGCTCTGGGTGGGTTACTCTTCGGAGGGTTGGTGTGGACTGGTTGGGCCAAATGACCTGTTTTCACACTGTAGGGAATCTAATCCAATCTAATCATAAAGAACTGTTGAGTAACAGGAGACAGAGAGCAGTAGTTGACGGGAGTTTCTCGAAATGGAGAAAGGTGATCAGTGGTGTTCCACAGGGATCAGTGCTGTGGCCACTGTTGTTTGTGATATACATAAATGATCTGGAAGAGGGCATTGTTAGTCTGATCAGTAAGTTTGCAGATGACACGAAGATTAGTGGAAAGCACTAATTGGTTAATTGGAGTACTCCACAATCACCTGATGAAGGAGCGGTGCTCAGAAAGCTAGTGCTTCCAATTAAACCTGTTGGACTATAACCTGATGTTGTAGGATTTTTAACATTGTACACCCCAGTCCAACACCGGCATCTCCAAATCATGACACAAAGATTAGTGGAGTAGCAGAAAGCATAGGGGACTGTCAAAGATTACAGGAGAGTATAGATAGACTGGAGAGTTGGGTGGAGAAGTGGCAGATGGAGTTCAATCCAGGCAAATGTGAGGTGATGCATTTTGGGAAGTCTAAATCTACAGCCAACTATACTGTAAATGGAAGAGCCTTGGGTAAAGTTGATGAGCAGAGAGATCTGGGAGTTCAGGTCCATTGTACCCTGAAGGTGGCTGCACAGGTCGATAGAATGGTCAAGAAGGCATATGGTATGCGTGCCTTCATCTGACGGGGTATTGAGTATAAGAGCTGGCAGCTCATGTTAAAGTTGTACAAGACTTTGGTTCGGCCGCATTTAGAATACTGTGTACAGTTCTGGTCGCCACACTACCAAAGGATGTGGACGCTGTGGAGAGGGTGCAGAGAAGGTTTATGAGGATGTTGCCTGGTATGGAAGGTGCTAGCTATGAAGAGAAGTTGAGTAGGTTAGGATTGTTTTCATTAGAAAAATGGAGATTGAGGGGGGAACCTGATTGAGGTCTACAGAATTGTGAAGGGTATAGACAGGGTAGATAGAGATAAGCTTTTTCCCATGGTGAGGATTTAATAACGAGAGGTCACATGTTCAAGGTGAGAGGTGAAAAGTTTAAGGGGGATACAGGCGGAGGGTACTTTACACAGAGAATCGTAGGTGCCTGGAACACGTTGCCAGCAGAGGTGGTAGAGGCAGGCACAGTAGATTCATTTAAGGTACGTCTGGACAGTTGCATGAGTAAGTGGGGAGCAGAAGGATACAGATGCTTAAGAATTGGGCGATAGGTTTAGACAGTGGATTTGGATTGGCTCAGGCTTGGAGGGTCGAAGGGTCTGTTCCTGGGTTGTAAATGTTCTTTGTTCTTTGACACTCATAACTGCCCCCCCACCCCCGACACACACATATACACACACACACACAGACATAAGTTTGTGGGGTGAATGTGTACTTGCAGAATTACATTTTATTTTGCTCAAAAACTGCATGAATACATGTAAGATTCTGTAAATCCATTTTTTAGATTGGAATCAGTCTGAAGGTTGTGGCACAGACAGCCTCACACAGGGCACCTCACACCTTAAATACCAACATGACACCAATTGTTAAAGTTCACTTGAGAATGTAATTTTTAAAAATTCTGCGATTTACATATGAAAGAACTGAAACCAACATATTCATTCTAAAAGACGAGAGACTTAACAAACAATCCAGGTCTTTCTCGATATATAATTTCAGTTACATCACACTGTAAACCTTTGCTATAAATTCTGTGTCTTACGATCTTATACACCACAACCACCTGATGAAGGAGCAGTGCTCCGAAAGCTAGTGCTTCCAAATAAACCTATTGGACTATAACCTGGTATTGTGTGATTTTTAAAATTTTAATAAAAGAATGTTACTAAATGATGCACTATTTCAATTTCCATTTCGTGTGAGATTAAATCTCTGTTTATGTTTGAACAGCAAGTGAAATGTATTATGATGGAACAATTTCACTAACTTTAACACTCTTCTTGCAGCTGAAATTTCCACTGTGATATGTGACAAACCAAACAAAGTTCATACTTTGCTGGAAAACTATGAAAAAAACCTCATCCCAATTTTAAAAACTATAATTCTAATGGATCCATTTGATGATGCTTTAAAAGAACATGGAACAAAATGTGGTATTGAAGTTCTGTCATTGAAAGAAGTTGAGGTAAGATGGCAGGATAGAATAATTGCTTACTCCACATGTAACTATGAAGCTAAAACGTAATTAGTTAAATAATAACCAGACAGATAAGGTCCCTTCCAACATTCATCTTTCATATTTTGGCCTATGCCTCAGGCTGGGTGGAATTCATGTTTTGTCAATCAAACCAGAAGTAAAAGCTCATCATCATTGTAGCTAACAAAAAAATTTTAAAATCCTGAATTTTCATGTATAGACATAAGAATGTGCTTCCATATCATCATGCACATTGTTCCACTATCCTAACTTAATCAACTGAATCCAATTGATTGTTCAGTTTCCGTAAATGTAAAACATTTCACTAATTGTAAAGATAAATCAAAAATCTAAATTTACAAATTTTTTGAAGATTTCTTCAAGTCTGTCCTTGTGTAATTTCCGTACTTGATGCATTATAGGGTTCAACCTTCATTAGCAATGTTTGAGAAGATTTTAGCTTAGGTTGATGATAAGTACGTAAGTTAGCTCGCTGAGCTGGAAGGTTTGTTCCAACTCAGTGACTTAAAGCTTCATATTCATGACCTTCTTAATCAGGTAAAATGATTAATGGACTCAGATAACATAGGGTCATATTGAGTTAACTTATTACTTTTGGACTTGGCCATGTAGTTACTAGTACAGATATTCATTTTAATGAGCTGCATTACTGGAGAAAACTGCAGTTAAATTTGTCGCTTCTTCTGATTCCATTCATAAATATATCGAAAATATCTTACCAAATATCTGCACAAAAAGCTTTCATTTTTATGTTTCTAGCTTATACTAAATGAACTACGCACCAGGTGGAGCCTTGAATATCTACTAAAAGTTATAAATGACTCGTGAATTTTCTTCAGAATTACAAATGTACCTCTTTGCTTCAATCTCAATTGGTTTCTCCTCTTTGATTTTACCCTACTTTCTGACAATATTTTCTTTTCCCCTCATCTGAAAGTGTGGCTATTACAGTTTATGCTTCCTCCAGCAACTTGAGATACTGTTCTGTAATTGTAGAATAGAAAACAGAAAGTAGAAGGTGGCCTTTTTGTCCATTATACAGATGTCAGTAAGTTTGGTCTTGGGCACTCAACATTTACAAAATTTTCATTCGTTTGTCTATTCAGTGTGAATAATGACCAAACTCTCAGAAATACTGCCTTTTCTTTGCTGGTCTTTCAGATATTATTGTTTTTGAGACTATAGTAGTCTTGATTCTAAAGCTAACTTTATTATTATAGAAGCTTTGAAGACAAAACCAAAAGTATGCCATTGATCTCACTCCACCATTCATTATGGTCATGGCTGATCTTCCACCTAAATGTTGGTCTCCCACTCTCATCCCAAGCTATTGACTCTGTCCTTTCAAAAATTTATCTTTTTCTTTCTTCCTCCTAATATCTTCAAACTATGACTCCTCATACCAGTCAATTCAGCCCTGGGGAAAAGTCTCTGGCTATTGATTCTATCTATTCCACTCATTATCTTGTATACCTCGATCAGGTCTCCTCTCTTTCTCCTTCTCTCCGGAGAGAAAAGTCAGAGCTTATTCAACCTTTCTTCATAAGGCAAGCACTCCAGTCCAGGCAGCGTCCTGGTAAACCTTTGTACCCTCTCCAAAGCTTCTGTATCTTTCCTACAGTAGGGTGACCAGAACTGGACACGATATTCCAAATGTGGTCTCACCAGGGACTTGTAGAGCTGTAGCAAAACCTCGCGGTTCTTAAACTCGATCCCCCCTGTTAATGAAAGGCAAACCACCATATGCTTTCTTAACAACCCTATCCACTTGGATGGCAACATTGAGGGATCTATGTACTTGCACACCCAGATCTCTCTGTTCCTCCACACTGCCAAGAATTCTGTCTTTAATACTATATTCAGCATTTGAGTTCAACCTTCCAAAATGCATCACTTCGCATTTATCCAGGTTGAACTCCATAAGCTCCATAATCCCATGTTCTTGACCATTATTAGATTAGATTAGATTACCTACAGTGTGGAAACAGACCCTTCGGCCCAACCAGTCCACACTGACCCTCCGAAGAGTAACCCCACCCAGACCTATTTCCCTCTGACTAATGCACCTAACACTACGGGCAATTTAGCATGGCCAATTCACCTGACCTGCACATCTTTGGATTGTGGGAGGAAACTGGAGCACCTGGAGGAAACCCACGCAGACATGGGAAGAATGTGCGCACTCCACACAGACAGTCAACCAAGGCTTGAATCGAACCTTGGGTCCCTGGCGCTGTGAGACAGCAGTGCTAACCACTGAGCTACCGTGCCACCCCAAACTCCTTCCCCACTCCTGCCATCCACCTCAAGGAAATATCATCCCTGCATCCAATCTGTTAGCCCTGTCAGAATTTTATAAGTTTCAAAGAGAACCTCTCTCATTATAGATGTTTAAAGCACAGGAGTTAGTTCAGCCCATGTCCATGATATGTACACTTCCTCAACACCCCCACTCCCCATGGCATCTTCTCATACTATCGCAGAAGGTGGAACACTTACCGAACACCTCCATGCCTCTCATTGTCCAAGGCCCTAAACATACCTTCCGGGTGATGCGATGTTTCACTTGTACGTCTTTGAATCTAGTCTATTGTATTCACTGCTGAAATTACAATCCCCTTTGTACATTAGTGAGACCAAATGTAGACTGGGTGACTACTTTGCTGAATCCCTCTGTTTTGTTCATAAGAAAGACCAGGACCCTCCAGTTTCTTGTCATTTCAAGAAACCGCCTTGCTCCCATGTTAACGTTTCCATCCTGGGCCTGCTATAGGGTTCCAATGAACCTCATTGCAAACTGGAGGAACAACACCTCATTTTCTGGGCAGGCACCTTACAGCTTCTAGGATTAAACATTGATTCCACAACCTCAAAGCATGACCTCTGTCCACCATTTTTGATTACTAATGGCCTCCCTATCTTTCTCCAGACCCCTCTCACCTAAACCACAAATTGTGTCTTGTTTACATCTCGTTGGCTATGACATTAGCAGAGTGGATCTACTTTCTCCTTTTCACCCCTATGTGATACCTCTATCTCGACCACATTTAGCACTCCATTTGTCTTTTGTTCTGGACACCCTCAACATTTCTTCTCCTCCCCCAGTAGAATATGCCAACAGAATTATTCCAACAGAATAAAACCACCATTTTCCAGTCCCTTCCAGTCCCTTCGGACTCAAAATGTTAATTCATGTTTCATTCTCCACACATGTTGCTAGACTTGCTGAGTTTCTCCAGCATTCTCTACTTTTATTCATATTTCCAGAGTCTTCAGTATTTTGCTTTGATTTAAATTTTGAAATGTTTACTTTATTTGAAATAATTATTTAGAATCTCTGCAATAGTATGCAGCTCACTGCTGACTCATAACACTAATCAATCTTTTACTACCTTTGATTCCCTGAGCAAACAATATCCATACTGAACTGTTATTTATGTCTTTACAGTTCAATGCTCCAACTTCCTCAGCAGTAGCTTAGGAAAGCCACAAATATTAATTACAAATGTTTTCCTTCATAGGATCTTGGAAGAGCGAACTTAAAAAAGCCAATTGTAAGTATCTTGACTGAACGTAATATATGATGATAGTGACATTGCTGAATCATTACTCTGTTTTAATCTCTTTTTTGATTTACTGTCATATTGAGGGATTGATTATTAGATAATATAATGTTAACCTGATTTGTCAGTATCATATAAACCAGCTCATTTGTATTAACAGGTAAACAAACCAAATTCAAGACTAGGAAGTGCAGTTACATAGAAAATGTTCTGGCCAATTTGTGTTGGATTTTATCTTCATAAACACAACTCATGTTATACATTCCTTTTGTTCCCTTTCTTTCAAATTTCTACCTAACCTGTTCTGAAATGTTGTGCAATTTATCAGCCCAGTCAGGCTTAATGCTTCCTTATCCTGTGCCAGTCAAACACCAGAAGCAGTCTGTTTCTGTCTATTCTGCTGCATCCATTTACAACCTAATAAATCACCTATTACTTTTCTCATAAAAATTGCCCCAATTTTTCAACCTCTACATTGCTTCATGTTTGGCAGTGTCATAGTGAATTGCTCACACCCTCTCTACTGCCTCAGATGACACTGTGAATGGCAACTTTCTACACTTTTCACTGTCCTCCTGCACGTCTGTACTTTAGTACATGTGACAATGAAACCTAACTCTAATTCTATTTCTAATTATGATAATCTTGAGGAGGTCAAAACTACAAGCAGAGCTACAAATTTACATTTACCCAGTTTTATAAAGGCTTGGCATTGCATCTCGACTTTGACAATCTGTTCATCTAGCCTAAAAGCCTTAATTAATCAAATGCTTTTTGGAAATCTAACTACACCTGCAGTTTTCCCTTTATCCATCATACATGGTACTTCCTCAAAATAGATTTAATAAAATAGATTTTCAAGATTTATCTTAAATTACAATTTTAAGTCTCCCTTCTTTCTTAAATGAAGATGTCAATTAGCTGTTGGCTAATCCATTGGGACCCTTCTAAAACCTAAAGTATTTTGGAAAATATTGGTCAATAACATCCCCAACTCTGCCAATGTTTTTAAGTCCCTAGGATAGAGGTGATTTGATCCTGGGGAATTGTCAAACAATCTTCCCATCACATCTTTCCTGTGATGTTGATTATTTTAAGTTCCCCCGTTCACTTCTTAGTTTTCAATCACCTTTGGAAACATTTCAAAGTCTTCAACAGCAAAGAGAGACATAAAAAACCTGGTTGATACCTTCACCATTTCCTTGTTTTACACTATCAATTTCTAAGTCTCATACTCCAGAGGACCAACATTAAGTTTAGCATTATTCTTATTGTCCTTTTTTATTATAGCTGGTTTTCCCTCATGCTTCACTTTCTTCCTCTTTACTTTTGGTGTAGTAATTGTATGCTAGTTCTTAAAATCTGGGAAATCTGCTGACCTACCATTAATTTTTGCATATCTCTACAGAGCCTTTTTTAAAAAAAAATATTATTCTTAATCAGTGACAGATGACGTATCCTTCCTCAAAAGTATTTCTTCTGACCTGAGGTAAATCTTTGCTGAACTATTAAATATTTCATTTCACATCTGCCTTTTCATTTCTACTGTCCTACTCTTTAAACCTTTAGGTTTTAAACTTACTTTCATTAGCTCTGCCTTCATACCTTTAATCATTATCTTCATTCAGTTTTTTTAAATGAAGACAGCCTGGGACCTACATTTCTTTCCCTTCAAATGGAACTTTAAATTTTAATCATGTGATCATTGTTATCACCTAGAAACCTCTTTTTGTCATGACATCATTGATTAGTTCTGTCTCATTGTTCACTCTCAGCTTTAGAATAGACTGCTCCAAAGTTGGCTCTAACATGTAACGCTCTCAGAAATTGTCTCGATTTCCATTCTATGAATACTCTTTTGTAGGCTACCTTTGTCAATCTGATTCATCCAATCAATGTGTAAATTAACATCACCTGTGATGATTATGGTATTTTCTTACAATCCCATTTATTTATTCCTGTACATTCAGTTGTGTAATATAACTACCATTAGGGAACCTGTAAAGTACTTCCATAAATGACCTCTTGATTTCTTGTTTTTTGTATCGACCCAAATTAATTCTACATCTTGTTCTCTACAGCTAAGAGAATGTCTCAGGAATGTATTAATGATATCCTTAACACATAACACACTCTTACCCCACCACATCTTCTTAGCTTTCATTCTTTTTGAAATGTCAGATACTTCAATATTCAGGTCCCAGTCTTAGAACAAAGAACAATACAGCACAGAACAGGTCCTTCGGCCTGTTGCGTCGATTCTAAGTTCATCCCCCTACACTATCCCATCATTATCTATGTGCTTATTCAAGGATTGTTTAAATCTCCCTAAGGTGGCTGAGTTAACTACATTGGCTGGTAGGGCATTCCATGCCCTTACCACTCTCTGAGTGAAAAACCTGCCTCTGACATCTGTCTTAAATCTATCACCCCTCAATTTGTAGTTATGCCCCCTCGTACAAGCTGACATCATCATCCTAGAAAAAAGACTTTCACTGTCTGCCCTATCTGATCCTCTTGGTCACCTTATAGCCATGTCTCTGTAATGGCCATGTGAATTTTTTTAAAATTCAGAGCCTTTAACTCTTGATTTACTGTAGCAATCACTGGCTTTATCTGCTGGTGCATTCTTAAGTTCATACTCTCTGTCCCTTCCTCCCACAGTTTGGTTGTTACTACTCAATTGCTTTTCTGCTCTCTTACCATATTATTTGATTTTTCATTGACATCATCCCCTATCTACCACTCTAATTATATGACTTACTAGAACACTCATCTCGACAATGTTCAAGTGAAGGCCATCCCAATAATATAGTTGCCTCAGCACCGATGCCAGTGCTGCATGAATTGAAACTTATTTCTCCCACTCCAGTCTTTGAGCCTGTCCAGTTTTATGTAACTCACACCAACTTGTTTGATAGTAATCCAGAGATTGGTACAGTTGAGTTTCTGCTCTCTTTAAATGTAGCCGCTAGAGGCTCAAAATCCCTAAGCAGATGATTTTCCTTCCGTGTCAATGTTGTTGGTATCCCTTCCCACTGTAAGTTTTGTTGCAGATCAGAACAGTTGTTCTGATCACTGGCAGTCTACACAGCTATCTGGTCTTGTGATTTCCATTGCAGAGAACAGTGTCTATTGTGACTATGTTGTTGTCTGAGACTGGACATGCACACTCTCTTTCTCTAGTCTTGCTACTCCATGGGACATAAAAATATCAATTATTTGACCCAGTTTCCAAAATGGCACATTGTACGCTTTCTCTATATTAGGGCAAAAAGATCTGTCAACAAGGTTTCTTTGATAAACACAAAATGAACTATTTAGTATAAAAGAAAACTTATTTTACAAAGCTACAGAATTAGTTAACATATACAGTTTGTCACAGGGAAATATAATCTACAAATACACACATCCATTCATACCAGGGAACAAGAATAAAACTGGTTCACTTTTTGATAAAATTTAAACTTTTGGCCAATAAACCTTTGCTTTCAAAGGCCAAAAGGGCAAGGTGTGGAATCTTCAGAATGATTGGGTTTACTGGCTTTTGTAGGCAGGTGTCACCAAACAGAAGCAAGTGTCTCTGGGATCTTTACTAATGCAGCTTGTTCAGGTTACATGATATCAAGGATGTTCACAGATGTTCTTCAGAAGGACATTCAGGGCTCAGATTAGACCTGGAGAGTTTCAGGTACTAACTTGACCCACAACAAGATGTTTTCCAGTTGCAGGAAGAGTTGAGGCTGGGAAGCTCTTGCTTTTTTTCCAGGCTGATCACTAAGTGAAAAATCCAAAGCAGAAGATGCAACTTGACAGTCATAACCCCAGGCAGGGGCTCTACAAAAATCAGACAGTTATCATAAGACATATTACATTTAAGAAATGCCTTATTTTTAAAAAGTGTGCCAGTGTCCTTTACTTGAGTTGTTTATTTAAAAAAAGTTCAGGCATCCACAAAAGTCTGCAAAAGTTATTAAACATGGGGCTTCTATAACACCATACCATCCCCTATTACAATTTTCCTGTCTACTCACCCAATTAAGTGACTTCCTGTACCATCGTTCCATGGTCAGTTCAGTCATTTGCCTTTGCAACTCCCACTCTCATCGATGCAAGCTTCCATAAAATTGAATTTATTGGGCAACTCCAAGGAGTGGACTCCTTTAATCCTGCTTTTTTAATCCCCTTATCTGTCTCATTCACTAACACACTCTGTCATCCCTGAACATGAACCAATCAGAAGATCATAACCTAAAGGATGTGACTGCCTTCAAGAAAAAAGTGTGCAGGTGCCTTTCCCCTTCCTAATGTATCACAATGTCTAAAGCTCAGCTTGCAGCACATCAACTCAGAACAGAAGTTCCTCAAACTTCAGGTGTGTGCCACAAATGTTGGCGTTCACTAGCTCCCACCTGCTACAGGCCCAACGCATCACCTTCACATCCATCTTTATTGTGTTTAATCCAATTAACTAAGATTACACATAACACTTGATTATCTGTGGCTAAATAAAGTAGCTTAACTTGTTAAGTTTTAAATTTAATGCAAAGTATATATATAATCCCCCTTCCTTACCAATTAAAGCTATTGTGCCTGTTTATATATTAAGTGAAAGAAAAAGATAAAACCCTAAACTTACTCACGATCTTGTCACCTCTTTGAAGCTTCTATGCTTCAAATTGCAGATCCTTCTGCTGATCTCCAAATCCCTCTCTTGGCTCCTTAATTTTATGCAAAATATCGGAACAGAACCTCCTCTTACTCCCTTGCCCGCCAAATTCCCAAGCTCACATTCTATGTCTAGCTGCTCTCTTTGTGCTTACTAGGCAGTAAGTTGTATGTTTAGTTTAAATTATGTGTTTAAAATGAAACTTCACTTATTGTTTTATAGCCACCAGAACCTGAAGATATGTGCATTGTATGCTTTACAAGTGGAACAACAGGTATTTCAAATCCTGTTCAACTTATAGATGGTTTCCAGGCTAAAAAGTATATTCTGCATCGAGTGTTTACAATGAATAATGAGTCATCCATCATGCAAGGCAGAGAAATTTTGCTCTTGGATTTGAAAAACTTTGATTTGAATCCGGCCAAGACACTCACCGAATTCCATTTAAAATTGATTTAAGTTCCATATCCTGGAATTGTCTCCCCAGCACATGGACTACACTAGTTCAAGAAGGCAGCTTGTTACATCCACCTCAATAGCAACTAGGAATGGGCAATAAATATTGGGCAACCAGCAATGCCCATGTCCCAGAAGTGAATAAAAAAATTAAATCGGTCATCTTTGTTTGATGGTCTAGACTGGAAAAAGCCAAATATTTTTAAATATTGATGGCTTGACTTTGACATTGTACTTCTGGATGGAGAAGAACTAAAAAGGAGAAAATGCTAGTATGCAATTGGAATTAAGATAGAGTTAAGTGCAGTAATCAAAAAAATAATACCAATAAATTTCACTTTGCTTAGCCAAGAAAAGAAATGTCAACAATACATAATAACCTGACTTGGTATGTTAGGGGAAAGTGAGAACTGCAGATGCTGGAGATCAGAGTCGAGAGTGTGGTCTGGGAAAGCACAGCAAGTCAGGCAGCATCCGAGGAATGAGGCATGTGGGCTGGAGCTGAGAGATAAATGGGAGGGGGTGGGGTTGGGGGAAGGTAGTTGAGAAAGCAATAGGTGGATGAAGGAGAGGGAGAAGGTGATAGGTCAGAGAGGGGAATGATGTCAGGTCCGGAAGGCAATGCTGAGTTGGAGGTTTGGGACTGGGAAAATGTTGGAGTAGGAGAAATGAGGAAGCTGTTGAAATCCACATTTATCCCACGTGGTTGCAAGGTGCCAAGGCGGAATATGAGGTGTTTTTCCTCCACACGTCTGGTGGTAGTGGCTTGGTAGTGGAGGAGGCGCAGAACCTCCATGTCCTTGATGGAGTGGGAGGGGAGTTGAAGTGTTCAGCCACAGGGTGGTGGGGTTGGTAGGTGAGAATGTCCCAGAGATGTTCTCTGAAATGATCCACAAGAAGGCTTCCTGTCTCCCTGATGTAGAGGAGACCACACCATGTGCAACAGATGCAGTAGATGACATTGGTAGAGGTACAGGCAAATTTCTGATGGATGTGGAAGGATCTCTTGGGGCCTTGGACAGAAGTGAGGGGAGTAGTGTGGGCACTTCTTGTGGTGTCATGGGAAGGTGCCTGGAGTGGGGGTGTGGGCTGTTGGGGGCTGTGGACATGTCGAGGAAGTCACGGAGGGAATGGTCTGTCCAGAACACTTATAAGGGTAGGGAAGAAAATATATCTTTGGTGGTGGGGTCTGTTTGGAGGTGGCGGAAGTGGCGGAGGATGATGCAATGTATGCGGAGGTTGGTGGGGTGGAAGGTAAGGACCAGGGTTCTGTCCTTGTTCCATTAGAAGGGGTGGGGTTCAAGGTTGTTGGTGCGTGAAGTGGAGGAGATACGCTGGAAGGCATTGTCAACCACGTAGGAAGGGAAATTGCAGTCATGGAAGAATGAGGCCATCTGGGATTTTCTGAGGTTGAATTAGTCATCCTGGGAACAGATGTGGTGGAGGCGGAGGAATTGGGAATAAGAGATGGCATTTTTACAGGAGGTAGGGTGGGAGGAGATGTAGTCTAGGTAGCTGTGGGAGTTGGTGGGATTTGTAGTGGTTGTCTGCAGTTAGTCAGTTGCCAGAGACGGTGGTGGAGAAGTCCAGGAAGTGGAGGGAGGTGTCCAAGATGGTCCAGGTGAATTTCAGGTCGGGGTGGAAGGTGTTGGTAAAGTTGATGAACTGTTCAATCTACTCATGGGAGCACGAGATGGCGCCAATACAGTCATTGATGTAGCGGAGAAACAGGTGGGGGGTGGTGTTGGTGTAACTGCGGAAGATGGACTGTTCCACGTACCCGACATACAGGCATGCATAGCTGGGTCCCATGTGGGTGGAGAAAGTGGGAGGATTGGAAGGAAAAGTTATTGAGGTTGAGGACCAGTTCAGCCAAGTGGATGAGGGTGTCAGTGGAGGGTTACTGGTTGGGCCGGGCTGAGAGGAAGAAACAGAGGGCTTGCAGACCTTTGCCATGGCGGATCGATGCGTAAGGGAGTGGATGTCCATGGTGAAGATGAGGCCAGGAAACAAAAATCTTGGAGGAGGTGAAGGGTGTGGGTATATCATGATTGTAGATGGGGAGTTCCTGGACTAATGAGGACAGGACAGTGTCAAGGTAGGAAGAGATGAGTTCAGCGGGACAACCTGCGCCTGTCCCGCTGAACAATGGTTCGACCAGAGCAGTCAGGTTTGTGAATCTTCAGTAGGAGATAGAATCGGGCAGTGCTGGGTTCATGGATAATGAGGTTGGAAGCTTTGGGAGGGAGATCCCTGGAGGTGATGAGGTTGTGGAAGGTTCGGAAGATGATGGTTTGGTGATTGAAGGTGGGATTGTGATCAAGGGGGCAGTAGGAGGAGGTGTCTGTGAGTTGGTGCCTGGTTTCAGTGGTGTAAAGGTTGGTGTGTCAGACTACTACTGCACCCGCCTAATCTGCAGTAGTTTGATGGTGAGGTTGGAGTTGGAGTGGAGGGAGTGAAGGGCTGCGTATTGTGAGGGTGGGAGGTTGGAATGGGTGATGGGGGTGGACAGGTTGAGGCGGTCAATGTCATGGTGACAGTTTGAAATGCAGAGGTCAAGGGCAGATAACAGGCCGGCACGGGGTGTCCAAATTGATAGGGTGTGTTGGAGGTGGGAGATGGGGTCCTTGGTGGATGGGCGGGTGTCCTGGTCGAAAAAGTGAGCCTGGAGGCGGAGGTGGCAGCAGAAATGTTCAAGTTTGCAGCATGTGTCGAACTCATTAATTTGGGAGCGTAGAGAGATAAAGATGAGGTCTTTGCTGAGGACTGAACGTTCATCCTCAGTGAGGGGGAGAGATGGGGGAATGGTGAATACACAGCAGGGATGGGAGCTAGGACCTGGAATGGAGCTGGATTTGGAGTTGGGGGCAGAGATAATTGATTGAGTGGGTGTGATTATAGGGTCGAGAGTGGCATCACCAACGGAAGTGACACTCACAAAGGGGGCAGAAGTGGGGCTGACAGGGGTGGAAGTGACATCATGAGTGACTCGGCCACTGCTGGAGAATCAACGTTTCGTGCATAAGCCCTTCATCAGGAATGAGGCTTGCGGGCTGGGGCTGAGAGATGGTAGGTTGTAGGCATTGGCTCTGATCTTTGATCTCTATAGAATTGTACGTTATTCACTGAGCCATTGTGCTTTTTCTGCTGGATTAGCTCAAGCAGGATTTCCAGGACTGATATTTGAAGGATTCAAGAGGATTTTGTGAAAAACTTAAACCTTGGCTTAAGTTTTTAAACAGATTGTTAAGTGTTGCTTCATCCATTAGTGAGTGCAATGTTTATCTGTCATAGGCAGGACTTTACAGTTTTCAAAATTCAATTCAAATAAACTGTAAAAGTTTTTCAGTTCCATTAAAACTCAATTCAAACCTGCTTTATGAAACATTTTCTTGTTTATGTGTGCATTCTTGCTACTTAGACTGGCTCTTTGCAGCTCTTTTTGGATCACATACTCTCTTCATGAATGTGGACATGCATAGTTGCTATCAGTGCAGGTGGGAAAACCCTTTCAAAAAAACAATTTTTGTTTTTGTTTTAAAAGTCACTAAAATTGGTGAGTTTAAAAAATAAGCTCTGAATTTTGGGAGAGGGAATGAGAATTAAACAGAAGACATTACCGAGATTGTTTTCTACACGGATTATTTTTTAACTGAAGGTATTCAAGGAGCAAGTGACCTATTTGTCTCACTGGAGAAAATATGAACCAAAAATGCTTTGTGATATATCGACTACTCTGAATAATAGCATCAACTCAATGTCTGACTTGGATTTTAATTCCTCAGTAAATGTTCCTGTTTTTGGAGTTGCATAGAAACTGCCTGAAAACTGACATGTTCTAGAAACATCCTGACATAAATCTGGAATTTACACGATAAGTTAGCAGTTTTGTATACTCTACAAATATTTACCCATGAATCCTCCATAATTCTGTTACAGGTATCTGAATTTGTCTGTAAAATTGATGCTAGTCAGGTCAAAAAGTCAGGGGTTTAACGTAATCTATTTTCCCACCTGCTGAATAAATATTAAGTTAGGCTTCTTGTGGTGCAGACATAGTAATGGTTTGGAATCAAAGGTGTGCCACAAAGGTGTGCTATGACATGTCCAAACAACTTTATTTAAAATAAATATAAATCTTAAATTGTTTTCCTAATGCAGTGTGGAAGTAAGACAGACATACCTCAAAGATATTTAAGTATATTGACTATCTTGTATTTTATTGAGGATGTGGAGGGAGCAGAAATTAGATTTATTGATTTCTAAGAAGGAATTTTCAGATAATGAGCTGCTGATTTTTTATTTGTCTGAATTAGGTAATCCTAAAGGAGCTATGCTGACTCATGGGAATGTTGTGGCCAACTCAGCAGCCTTCTTCAAAATAATTGAGGTTTGTATCTACAAATTGGATGAAATCTGCATAAAAAGTGAGCTCTGTTGGTAACAAAGGAAACTTTCAGAACTTAATAGCTTGTGATCATGTTTAAGACAAAAATAGGTTTACTTATGTTATTCTCTGCTTGTCTCCCACTTTATTTTGCATTTTGCATTTGATTTGTTGAACTTTCTTCAATCTGGTTCTGAGGAGCTTATTTACCTGGGCCCCCTCGAATTTCTTTGAAAACAGAAAATACTGAAAATATTCAATGAATCAAAATCTATGACAAGAGAAACAGAATGAATGTTTCAGATTAATTACCTTTCCTTTCTCAGTTGTACAGCAAGCTTAACTTACACCATCAGGACATAAAATATGGAGAACATTGAGCTAACAGCTAAACACAGTGGAAAACACAGCAGAAAAGCAATGCTGAAGATTATTAAGGCATGAGTCGATGTATAGAAAATATCATTGTGTAGACTTTAACAGACTTTAACTTATGTAAAGCACTTTAAAACTTCAATCCATTTATAAGTGGCAACAGTACCTCCCTATCTATTCTGTCCAAATGCCTCATGATCTTGAAAACGTCTGTCAAATCTTTTAGCTTTTTTCTTTTCAATATTGTCTTCTCTACAACAAGCAGAGGGAGCAGATGCTGTATCCTCAAGTAACCCCATCAGATGTGGAGGGGCACTGAGAAAAGGCTGGAAGGGAAGGAAGGAAGACTTTAGAGAGCAAAAAGTCAATATGTATTAGCGGATGAGAGATTTTCCACATGAGTTTTAAATTCTATTTTATGAGGGGACAAATTGGAGAAACTGAAGTATAATTTAAAGGACAGGGACTTTTTTTTTCTAGGTTATGTTATTAAACTTTCTTATGTGTGTTTGAAAGGATGGTAAAATGTATGCTCCAGTTTCAGATTCTCTTTGGCAAAACTTATTGGATGATAAAACAGAAAAGGCAGGAAATACTCAGCACATCAGGCAGCATCTGTGCAGAAATAAACAATTAGGTCTCAAATTGTTGATGGTGTTTCATCAGAACTAGAATATGTTAATGATGTTACTGCTTTTAGAAGTGGGACAATGTTTCTTCTAAGCCCAATGGTTGCCAAGCAACTGAACATTCCTGGCAGTTTGTGTACAAGTCAAGCACCTTAGGTTACAACATGTGCATGGCTGGACAGAGATATTAAAGGGCTGCATACATCCAAAAATAATTTAGAGGGTGTAGTGAGCAAAGGAATCCAGAAAGCTTAAAGGTGCTAAATCAAAAGGTAGGATATTGTTCATTCAACTTATATTGAGTCTCATTGGAACAGTATAGAGAAGTGGGGTTAAGACAAAGGGTTAAAATTGGAGAACAGAAGTTTGGGCTTTAGCATGCACAACAAATGGAAGTGTTGTACAAAATGGTCACAAACTTCCATTTGATATGGGTAATGTAGAGAAGACAACATTGAAAAGAGAAAACCAAATGGAGATTTGACAGAGGTTTTCAAGATCATGAGGGATTTGGACAGGGAGATACAGTTGCCACTTATAAATGGATTGAAATTTTAAAGTTTTACATAAGAAGCAATTGCAAGGTAAGAAACTTCTTCACACAGTGAGTCGTAAGGATAGGGAATGTACAGCTTGCAAGTGTGATGGAGACGGGATCAATTGAGGCATTCAGGAGAACATTGGAAATTTAAATAAGTAGAAATGATATACAGAGTTACAGAGTAAAGACAGGTGGTGCAACTTGTGTAGACATGATAGGCCACATAGATTACTTCACCACTATAACAATGCTGTGAAGGAGAACATGCAATTCATTCGTTTACCTGGAAGTAGGAGAGGGTGTCAGAAAGTATCTTCTAAACTTGAACAGGAAGTTACTGCGGGAAGGGGCAGGACTTTGAGCCAACCAGGAACATGGAAGTATGAGTTGCTTTGGAATGCTGAAAGGGAAGTGAAAACAATGTTTGGTGGTAACATCATAGGATGGCAGTAATGATGGAGGATGATGCATTGAATGTGGAGGCCGGTGAGGTGGAAAATTAGGACAAACGGAAAGAGGAAAGAGCAAAAGTACATAAAGCAGAATGGACTCAACAGTGAATCATCCAGTGTTGGAGAAAGGAAGACCTATTGGATGAACTAGAATGGAAGCTTGCTTCATCCAAACAGATGTGACTGAACAGAGAAGTTACAGGAAAGGAAGTGGGGGGTGGGGGGGAGGGGTGGGGGCAGGGAAACCATAGTGAAGGTAATAATGGAAGTTAGTGGGCTTTGAAAGGATTTTTCTAAATAGTCTATCTCAGAATTAGGGATGGAGAAGTCTAGAGAAAGTTGGAAGTAGATGATGTGAGAGAAGAGTTGAAATTGGAAACAATGTTGTTTAAATTTTCCAATTCAGGTTGAGAGCAGGATGTAGCATAAATATAATCAAAAATGTACTAGGCAAAGGATGTGTATGATGGCATAAAGTTTCCCATTGAAGATTTGTTTTACTTGGAATAAGTAAATGATATTAAAGGTGAAGTTATTTAATGTAAGGTCAGACATCACATAGCACCATGTTATAGTCCAACAGTTTACTTGAAATCACAAGCTTTCAGAGCACTGTTCCTTCATCAGGTAAAGTAGAGGGAAGCACACAGGCACAGAATTTATAGGTGGAGAGATCAAAAGATAGTACAAATTGTGTGAGTGGAGTGTCAACAGCTGAATAGCAAGTGAAGGGATAAGCTATGATTTTATTAATTGAGGCAGAGAGATTATTACAAAACAATAAAAATATTGGAGACAAACCAAATGACTGGAATAACAGCCAGAGACCTGGGTTCAATTCCCACCTCAGGATGATGCATTGATGCACCTGATGAAGGAGCAACGCTCCAAAAGCTTCAATAAACCTGTTGGACTTATAAACTGCTGTTGTGTGACTTCTGACCTTGTTCACCCCAGTCCAACACTAGCACCTCCACATCTTGTTCAATGTTAGACAAGTTCAACCTGGCAGAGGCAGGTGAAAGTGGATGAAAACAATTTCCTGATGAAGGGCTAATGCCCAAAACGTTGATTCTCCTGCTCGTCAGATGCTGCCTGATGTGCTGTGCTTTTCCAGCACTACACTCTCGACTCTGATCTCCAGCATCTGCAGTCCTCACTTTCTGCTACCTGAAAACAGGATAAACCTCCATTCAAGAAAAAAGGGGTGAGCCACCAGCTATCCTGATGAGAATGAGGATTGAAAGTCCCCAGTGAAAGGAAACATGTTAGATGCAGGAAGCTGGAAAGTTTTGAATAGTGATTGAGGGAGAGTGGTGTTGGCCTATAAGAAGCCATGGAAATTGATGAGAAACTGGACATAGGGAGCAAATAGCTAAGATCGGAAGGAATCAGTTCTGTTAGGCAGAAACAGGTTTAAACTATCAGTTTTAGTGTGGCACAAGAGCCATTTTTGGAATGGATATATAAGTAGGCTATCTGAGTTGGAGACTGAGTTTGTTTGGTCACAGTTTGTAGACAAAAGCATTTTTCTCATCCTCACCTATACCTCCCTCCCTGCTTCTATCATTTCTTGAAACCTGCTTTAATTTTTGACCTTGTCCAGTACTGAAATATCAGACTGAAAAGTCAACTGTTTTTCCACACTTACTGCCTGACATGCTGACTATTTCCATGAGCCATATATAGATAGCTCAGATATTCAGCATTGGTTGTACTTTGGGATAGTCACAGAATTGTTAAGGCACAGCCCACTAAATCTATGCTACATTTGTCTGAATTTGAGCACTTTTTTAAAATTTGTGATGATTCTATGGCTTTAAGAGATGCATTTTGTTCTTTTTTTTTAATGAAGAAAGGTTAAGCCTGAAGAGTTGGTCAGGCTTCTCAAAGCCAATAAAGTAATTGGCTTGAGAGGCCTTAGTTTTTTTTAAACATTGGAACAATAGAAGCAACCTGAATGGGTGGGGTCAAGTTCCAACAGAACCAGGATTTTCATTTTAACTTTCAGCAGTTGCTGGGATCTTGAAGCTGGATGTGGAAGCATTTGTTCCTTTCCCTGTTAATGCTAATAGTTGGGGTTCTCTTCCTGCTGCTAGAATTGCACATGAGACAATCTATTTCACTGAACTTGCCTTTGCCAGAGGTGTGTTTATGGGATATTGGAGCAGCTAATTAGTAATAATTAATATACATATTGTTTTGTTAAGAATTTTGATATAGTTTTGATAAGGTAATTCTTTTACTTTTATTTTGTCAGTATTTTAACTCCAGTGTAAAAATAAAGTATGTTTTTCTTAAAGTTGAGTAGTTTGACCAATCGAACTGCAACGCCTTACACTTGCCTTTAAAGTAAGAAAACATTAGGGTCTAGGCTATCATCTTAACATATTTTGAGGAGGTTTGGTCAGTCTATAAGAGTTATTGCAGATTAGTTTGGGTTGAAGATTGGAATGGCATTAACCCTATGCTAAGAATTATACATAAGTTTGCATTATGTTTCAAAGGTGCAATTGAAACTTATTTATTTTTAGGTCACTTGCTAACATGTCTTCAACTGTGGATTGTTTTGAAATAATCTAATAGCCCCCTGTCTCTTATCTGAACAGAGCACATTTATACCCAGAACCGATGATATTTCTATATCCTATCTTCCCCTGGCACATATGTTTGAAAGAGTGGTGCAGGTAATGATCTGTTTTATTGCACACCTTTTTTTGTTTTGTATAAACTGGCTTTATAAAGTAGTAAGCCTTGGGCATATAATATATAATTATAACAAAGGGACTAATATTGGGCAAGATCATTACAATAGACTTTGTGACTCATTTTATTCATTAGTTATACAAAATGCAAATCTTTGCACATAGGCATCTACTGTTACTGATATCCAAAATGTAATTTTAGATTCTTAATTGTGTTTTCGACATGATGAATAAGTAATCCAATTCTTTTCTGGATTCCAAAAACTTCATTCTGAACTGATACAAAACTCAGCAACCAGCCTTGACCTTTCTGGCAATGTTCTGGTATCAGTGCGATTATTAATTATAGGAGCATGTTGAAAATGTCTAATTGAATGGATAAAATTGTACTGTTTCAGACAGCTCTGTACTGTAGTGGTGCCAGAGTGGGATTCTTCCAAGGTAATATTCAATTGTTAGCAGATGACATGAAGATGCTGCAGCCCACTGTCTTTCCAGTTGTGCCAAGACTGTTGAATCGAATCTATGATAAGGTTTGTTTCTTTTGTTGAAAGTAATTTTAGAGAAATGGAATTAATTGATTTTCAGTGCAATTATTCTTCCCAGTATTCTTTTCATAGGGATTTACTCTATTTGAACATTTAATGGATGCCTGAATCTATTTTCTTTCCCTTCCAAAGATCGGGTAAAACCGAAGCCTACCTTTTTTGATTTGAATGCATTGCATTTCTTATACATCTGACCAAATCTGGTCACTGAGACCTATTCACCTTTTAGTGTTCATCAGCCTTGAAAATGCTGTGAATGCCATATTAACCATATTGTAAATTCACCCAAATGCAAAGTTTATTTATATAACTGAATAATTATGAGATACTAAGTACAGAGCCTACATGTCTGAGCTATGCTTGGTTATTCACAGGTACAAAGTGGAGCACAAACACCTTTCAAGAGATGGTTGTTGAATCTTGCTGTCCGTAGTAAAGAAGCTGAAATATCCAAAAAAATTATTAGAAATGACAGTTTCTGGGATAAACTTGTTTTCAACAAAGTTCAGGTAATTTTAACTGTCCCATTTTGCAAAATTATCTGAACAACATGTTTTACTGTCTATCTACATAAAAGTATCTGTGTTTCCTGTTAGGGTCTTGGTTATGCTCAGCTAACATGAAGATCAAATGTATTAATTCTTTGGTAATGTGTGTTATTTTCAGTAAATATTTGTTAGTTTGTGTAAAACCAGTAAAGTTATGTCATATTCATGGGATTAAACATTGCATTTAATATACAATTTTTTAGATTTAGCTTTTGTTTTATACATGGATGTCAAAATACCACTAAGATGGCAGATGATGGTCAAGTGACTTTTGCAATTTCTGCGTAGATGAGGAAGTACCTCTTGTCTCCAGAAAGTTTCTCATTGAATGAGCATGTGTGCAATGCCTCCTTTGAATGAACATGCCAAGATTAAACTATTTGTAGAATTCACATCTCCTACTACTTATCCAAATCTCAAAATCCATAGAACCCTATTCTCACTATCTCTGGGATGGAAATAAATGAAATCTGTCATGTAACCAGTTCAGTCATAAGTGGGTATAATTAACCAGCATCTATTCCCCATTAAAGAGCAATAGCTTTGACCTTCAATTCATTCTGTGTGGACAATAGAAGGATTTGACCACTTAGACATCTGACTGGAACTCATCACTGATAATGAATCTTACTACCCAAAGCACCAGAACCAGACTAGCTTTGAAACAACAGTATGAAAAAGCACCTGAAACAGCAATATCAATGCCTAAAAGGTATCCTCAGAGCTCCAAGCCTGTTCATGTCCAAAAATGTAAAACTTATTTCAAGATAACAAGATATGAAGCAACTGATAGTATTAACGAATGAAAACCCATTTCTTCAAGGGAATCCTGCAATAATCCTGATGTACAACTTTAGCCATTGAATCCACATGGATTTGAGAGAGAAATTGCTTCTTTGGTGGGTGTGCAATCCCTGCTCCTTCCTAATATGAGCAAAACTATGTGACTGTTATGTGACCAATATTTGACTGACTTGGTTTATAACTTGTAAAAGTATCCAATTAGTTATGTATGTTTGTCATTCATATGTGTGTGAGTGATAAAGGAGTGATATAGCATTATATTTCAGGGTGAATATAGGATAAATAATCCTTTATATTTAAAACCACAGCTTGCTGCTGGTTATTCACATTGACCGAGAATTCTTGGGTACAGAAGGAAACAGGAGTTTCAACTCTCTCTCATTTCTGTCTGTAACATCTGTACTTCTAAATTCTAACAACTCTTTCTACTATCATCACATAATGTTGAAAAAAATTTTTTTTCAGTTCACAGATTCACTGAATAGTGCAGGAGGCCATTCAGCCCACTGTGTTTACACTAGCTCTCTGGACACATTGACTTAATACCAAACACCTGCCTCTTCCACATAACACCGCACATTATTTTTATTTAAATCACCCAATGTTCTCTTGAATACCTATTGAGCCCTCCTTCACTTTATTCCAGGCAGTGCATTCCAAATCTAAACCATTTGCTGTGTGAAAAGCATTTTTCTCACCTTGTTGCTGCTTTTGCAAAATACTTGAAAACTGTGCCTTTTGGTTCCTGATCCTTTTGAGAGCTGAAACGTTTTCTTCCTACCTACTCAGTACAGACTCCTGATGATTTTGAAAACTTGTATCTGGCCTCTGCCACTGCTGTGCAGTAATGGGTAGTCATTAACCAAGCGTGGGGAAACAGCTATTTTTCATTTTCTTTGTGGTAACTACTTCAATTACTTTTATGTATATTAAGTTCCTTAGAATAATCTGCCCACGAGCAAGCACATGATCAGTTTGCCAATCTATACATTTCCATAATGTGGAAGATTGAATTTTTCCATTGTGAAGTGCCTCTGGCAATAGATGCTTCAAGCAGAGAAATTCTAGTAGTCAGTTGGAATAAATGCATTTATTGCTAAATTACAGCTCATTGTTATCATCTAGAATAATAAGTGCTGGTTATTTACTCCTAATGCAGTTCAGAACTTGCTTGCAAACCACTTGGCAGCAGTTGATCTTCAAACTAGTAGCTGTTGTATATGGAATATCATTAGGCAGTTCTCCACGTAATGAAGTCTCAGGACAATTTCAATTTTTGAGATTACAGTAATTGAGGTTTTATTCCAATGTGTCTCTGACTTGAATACAGAGTGAAATGTCATTTGCCAACGATGCCAAATTTGAAGTCTAGCAGATATTAACTGACTGCAGCAAGGTATAGATAGGGAATGTTATGATCCTAGTTGATGTTATTTCTGGATGAGTCAGATCCTAGATTTAAAGCTGATTTGCTAGATCTTCTTAACAATAAAACAGAGTAAAATAAGTAGGTAAAATAAAGATAAAATAGAATAAACCAAACTATTTACATATAACACAAATTTTGAAATATATGTTAAAATACAATTCCATTCATCACAACACTCTATAGTACTCACACTAGAGAGAATTTTTGTCTTTTACATCAATAGGACTTAATTTAATTGTAGCTTCAATTCCTGTCTTGAGAATTTGATGTTTCTTTTGGAGCTTTTCATACAGCTGAGCATACACTTTCTCAGCTTCAAATAACCCCTTCACGGAAACCAAACATCTCTGATCTAAAATTTTTAAACTAAACTCCTTTTAGATAAAAACAGAAACAGAAATGGCTGGAACATTTCAGCAGGTCTGGCATCATCTGTGGAGAAAAATCAGAGTAAATATTTCGGGTCCAATGATCCTTCTTCAGAACTAATAGTAGCGAGGAAAATGTTGGTTTTTACGCAGAAAATAGGGTGGGAGAAGGTGGGAGGGGGTAAATGATAGGTGGAGATGGAGCCCAAAGGGCGGGAAGAGCATTTAGACAGATAAAGGATTGGATAACGGTCAACATAGGAAAATAAATGGCTATTAATGAGGACTATTCGTGATTAACAATAGATTATGTGTAATAGCAGACCATGCAATAACAAGGGAGAAAGTGAGCACAGCAGATGCTGGAGATCAGAGTCGAAGAGTATGGTGCTAGAAAAGTACAGCCGGTCAGACAGCATCCAAGGAGCAGGAGAGTCAACATATTTAGCATTAGCTCTTCTTCAGGAATGAGGGTATGGCCTAAGGAGGCTGAGAGATAAATGGGAGGGGGGTGGGGAAGGTAGCTGAGAAGGTGATATCACCGTCACCCCCAACTTCATCTACCTATCACATTCTCAGCTGCCTTCCCCCAGCCCTGCCCACCTCCTATTTACCTCTCAGCCCCTTGGGCCACTGTCTCATTCCTGATGAAGAGCTCATGTTCGAAATGTCGATTCTCCTGCACCTTGAATGCTGCCTGACCTGCTGTGTTTTTCCAGCACCACACACTTCAACACGTGATAACAAGGCTTGGTGTGTCGGGGTTGGGGTAAGGACATGGGAGAAGGTGCCTCAAGCCCAAAAATTGTTGAATTCGATATTAAGTCCAGAAGGCTGTAGTGCTCCCAAGTGGAAAATGAGATGCAGTTCCTCCAGCTTGCACTGAGATTCCCTGAAGCACTGTAGCAAGTCTGAGACACACAGATGTTGTCCAGAGAATAAGATGGTGTGTTGAAGTGGCAGGCAACTGGAAGCTGATAGCAACCTTTGGCAGACAGAACTCTTGGTGTTCTGCGAAATGGTCACCCAGAGGAAAGGCTGAGAGATTTGGGTCTGTTCTCATTGGAAAGAAACAGGCTAAGAGGGGATTTGATAGAGACATACAAGATGATCAGAGGATTAGGTAGGGTAGACAGAGACAGTCTTTTTCCTAGGATGATGACGTTAGCTTGTACGAGGGGACATAACTACAAATTGAGGGGTGATAAATTTAAGACAGATGTTAGGGGCAGGCCCGTTCTGCGCTGTATTATTCTATGTTCATTTTCCCAATGTAGAGGAGACCACATTGTGTGCAGCAAATGCAGTAGACTAAATTGAATGAAGTATAGGTAAAGTGCTACTTCACCTAGAAGGTGCATTTGGGCTCTTGGATACTGAGGATTAAACGTTAACTCTGATTTCTTTCCACAGATGCTTTCCACAGTCTTGCTGAGCTTTTCTAGCAATTTTTGTTTCTGTTTCTGATTTCCAGCATCTGCAGTTCTTTTGAGATTTTTTTCCCTTTTAGAGAGAATGTATTTCTTAACAACCTTAAACCTTCTCAGGAGCAACTGATTCCCACATCCAGCTTCAACCAAAATTTCTCCAAAAACCGAAATCGAAAAGCTCTTTTTCAAGCTACGCGTGTTATTGCTAAGTCCAACCAGAATCTTCTATCTGACATTACACTGCTTGCTTTGTTTGTTTGTTTGTTAGTTTTCCACTAAAAGAACCCCAGGAAGTCTTGCCCTAATACTGGGTTTTAAAGAACTCCCTAAAAACCTTTATGCCAGTTGTTCAACATTCAAAAATCCAAATAAATTACATTAAAGGTAAAGTTGCCATAGGTCCACCAGACCACGGGGCTGCTCTCTCATTACAGAGAGACAACTGATGATGGTTTATCCTGAAGGTCACCACGCCTCAGGAGGGGAGAGAGACTGAGAGGAGAATCCTTCATGGTAACTATAGCTGAGGTAGGAATTGAACCCATACTGTTGGTATCACTACACATCACAAACCACTCATTCATCCAACTGAGTTAATATATAAATTATAGATCTTATATCACAGTTAGCAGAATGGACAGACAAGTGGCAAATTCATTTTAAAAAGGTGATCCATTTTTTCAGGGAAGTGGGAAGAAGATTCAACGGCATAGTTCTCAAGTATGCAGGAACAAATTGATTTAGGGTTGGGGGTGAAAGGAGATTCATATGCACAGATCTTTGGTTGCAGGAGATATTGAAAACGTGGTTGGCAAAGTATCTGGGATCCTGAGCTTTGTAAATAGAGATATTATGTCCAAAGGCAGAGATTTTATGCTAATCTTTTCTAAGGTCTTATGAAGCCACAACTCGAATGTTGCCTAGATCTAGTCACTTCACATTGAGAAGGATGTTCGGGTCCTTGAAAGAATGCAGAGGGAATTTACTACAATAGTTCCAAGGTGAGAGAATTTAGCAGCAAGATTAGTTTGGAAGAGCTGAAATTATTCTCCTTGGAATAAAGGTGATTGAGGGGAATTTTGTTTGAGATGTAGATTATAACAGAAAAAGGCAGAAAAAGAACAGATCTTCCCATTAGTACAAGGCTTAAAAACCACAGAATTAAGAAATTAGGCAAGACATATAGGGGACTGGGAGAAAAAAGCTTACAGATTGTAGGAAACAAGAACAGGAGAATATGATCTTGCTGCCTATGAGGGTGATGGAAATGGAGATGATCAATGATTTCAAAAGGACTTCATATTTGGCATGTGAAGGAAATAAAATCTAGCACAATGGGGATAGAGTGAGGGGTAAAACTAACTAGAAAATTTCTATAGAGAGCCATCATGGTCTCAATGGGTTGGACGGTCTCCTTTTACACCATATTACTCTCTGACTCTAGTTGTACCCTATGAGTACAAATTGTGTTTATACATGTTATTATCTTAAACTGCACATGAGCAAAGTACCAATACTAAGAACCAGTTATCAACAAATTCTACATCCCAGTTTATCATTCAATGAAACAATTCCTTCTTTCTCTTTTGTTTATGAACATTTTAATTTGTATTTGAAAATAATATTATGTATGTACCAAAGGCTACAATGGGAGGACGTGTCCGTGTGATGGTAACAGGAGCTGCTCCCATCTCCCCTTCTGTTCTGACGTTCCTTCGAGCAGCACTGGGCTGTCAAGTAAGTACAGGTTCTAGCTTGTACTTTCTTAGTTATCTGCTTTCACTTCAAAATTTAATTCTGCATTCCAAACCTTTCTAATACATTGCAGGTTTTGTATTTTAGGAAATGAATGAAAATTACATTTGTGGGAATATTTAAGTTGGGAAATAAAGGCCAAAAAAAATCAAAGAATTACCACCATGAATAAATAAATTTTGTGCTTTAACAGTAAACCTAATTATATTGCGTTGGTAAGATGGGATCTAGATGCTTTTGTTGTCCTGTCTAGATTTTTGAAGCATATGGACAAACCGAATGCACTGCTGGATGCACCATCTCGATGGTTGGAGATTCTACTGCAGGTAATTTGCTTTACAAACAGCCCAGCCTCTCCAATCTCCTCTCAAATGCCTTAATTATCAATTAAAATGTTTCCTTCAACTCTTACTCTAAATCAATGTTACCTGTCAAGTGTGACTGATTTCAGAATTGGACAACAAGTAAACAAACCGCTTAATTAACTAGAATTAACAATAACTGTTTAAGGTTGATTTACATTCTAAATCCATTTCTAATTAACATAATGGAAAACATGCTAAGGGAACTGGCTCACAAAGCTTTGAATGTATCGTGGGCAGAGGAAGCTGCGAGATTAGAAGAGGGAAACTGTTGGGATTTGAGAATTTTAAAAATATCCCCATATACTGAAGCAGGAGGTAAATGAGAAGAAGAATATTCCATTTGACAACCTCAAGTCCCTGTAGTGCCATTCAATGAGATCAGGGCTAATCTGTGGCTTAACTCCAAACAACTACCTTTTCCTCTATTTCTTTGGCTAACAAAAATCTGTCATTCAGTTTTAAAATTAACAAATAATTAATTGCTGTTTGCAAAGGGATCTAGTGGACGGGGTAAGTGGAATTTTTGTAAGGTAAGATGCAGGTGTTGGTGTTCTGGGTAAGTTGTTGTTAACGCAATATGGAGTATTGGGTCCATGAAAAGGCCATTGCAGAGTAGTTAATAGGCGAGGAGATGGCGGAGAAATCAAATTTGAAGTTAATTTCAAGCTTGGATGAAGGTCTTGGTGGCAATTGAGGACTGAATTCAGGAAGGAGATTGGTACTTGTTTCAAGGTGAAAATGGGACTCTGTGCTCTAGACGTTGAGTTTGATACCAATTTTCATTAGTCAATGAGGTTTCATATTGGTGATGATTGAGCAGTCACTGTCATGGCAAACAGGATCAGAAGGTTGGGGATTAAATTTTGCATGGTAGCAAATGACAGTTTTGGTTTTTCCAAAATTTAGTTGTAATAAATCTCGAACTCTTTCAGAATGTAACGTCTAACCAGCATCTAACAACAATAATGGAATCTTCTGCTGTTATCTTGTTAACACAAAAGAAAGGTGGCTATTGGCAGCATGTATCTGAAAGCTGACTCCAAGCTGTAGCTAAATTTGCCAATAAGCCAACTATAGAAGTACAAAATACAAGTTTGTAACCTAAGAACACCAGGACCGATGAAGACATGGGAAGATAAATTTTACAGGAGATGGAAGTTGAAACAAGTAGGATTGAGGCTATGAGTGTACCATGATGTGATTCTACAACAAAGCAACTAGTTTTACTCTGAGCTGTCTTCTTTTAGGTGGAGATAATTGACAACTATTGTGCTGACAGAATTTCTTTAAGAAAGCCTAGATTGTAATTAAAGATGACCAACCTATTGCCTATATATGGAAGTATTATAATTAATTCCAGTTTCTTCTTTCTGATCAATTGTGACTAAATATAGCAATGTCCTATTCTATACAGGTTCTATCCTGAGATGTTGATGGATACCATGAAAAATAAACTGACACCCTGATCAAACAAAAGTGCATGTCTAACTTTCCAGATCTTAATTGTTGTATACAAACATTCAATAGCTTACTGTGCACACAGCCATAGAAGGATACGATACAAACAATAGGACACGATGCGCCTATATTCCATGTGCACATGCAAGCTGTTGGAAGAGAATCCCTTATGATCTCGCATTTTTTGAACATGGGTATAGTGAATATTGACAGGTTCAAAAGCAAATCCACGTGGACAGCCTCTGACCTGTTTGCCATGGGCACCAAGTGGCCACGTTTGGCTTGTTCATGAAATCATCATTCCAGTCTGTTCATGTACTGCTTTTCCTTCTAGGCCATGTTGGAGCACCGATTCCCTGTAATATTGTAAAATTGGTTGATGTTGAAGATATGAATTATTTTGCTGCCAATGGAGAAGGAGAGGTAATGGAGAACTTATCACGCTATGCTTTAAATGTTGGAAACAGACATTTGCTGATGCTAGTGGCCTTTTCTAATTTAGGTCTGTGTCAAGGGCTCAAATGTGTTCAAAGGTTATCTTAAAGATTCGGAAAGAACAGCTGAAGCGAAAGATTCTGATGGATGGCTCCATACAGGGGACGTTGGAAAATGGCTGCCTGTAAGTCATTTCCTTTAATTTCATAAACTAATTGGATATCTTCATACTCTAATCTGTGGTTGTTTGTATGCTATGCCCTGCCTGATTCAAGCTCCTCTTGCTTCAGAGTTCTGTAATTACAGTACATCTCTAAACAGGTTCAACAGAAATATTCATAACTTTCCAAGAGGCTCTTGTGATGCAGTGGTAGTGCCCCTATCCCTGGTCAGAAAAGCCAGGTTCAGTTTTATCTGTTTTAGAGGTGAGTGACAACATCTTTCAAGAGGTTGGTTAGAAAATACCTATAAATTTTCAAAATCCATCGATCTCCTTTTAGACAGAGTAGCATTGATTTTTTTTTCACTAACAGTACGACTGCGTAAGAATATTGCAATAGATGATTGATTCAACATTGACATAAATACTTGCTCAACCTTTTTCATTTCTTCTCCTCCTTTCAGAATGTTATCAGAGCTGAAAACTAGATAGTTGCAGCCTCAGTTACCTCAGGAAGATGATATGAATGCTATCTAGTCCTGTTGCTGTGTTAATTAAAATGTTGTTATTTACTAGAAATGTATATCACAACTGAATTTGAGTATAGTTGCTTTCCTGGAACTGATTAACTCTGAATGCAAAGGAAAAATCACGCTGTGCTCTAAAAAAGATTAATTGCTTATTAATTCCATCTGAGAAGCCTGTTTAGGCTCGAATAATTAACTGAGCCAGTTTTTTAAGCTGCAATGCACCTGTCTGAACAAGTAAAATACTAATGAGTTTTTGTTTACAACTAATGAGCATCGGAAGATTGAAAGGACAATAATGAGCAAAGGTGATTCTACTGTTAAGAAATAATGAGTGTTTGCTCTTAATAATTAATGACTAATTTCTGATTGCTCACTGAGATTTAACAGCAAAAATGTTGGAGAGAGAATTTGGATTTTTCTGATCTACTTCATCTCACTTTTGCATTTTCAGAATGGAACACTGAAAATAATTGACAGGAAGAAGAATATATTTAAACTAGCTCAAGGAGAATATATTGCACCAGAGAGAATTGAGAATATATATATTCGAAGCGCTCCTGTAGCCCAAGTTTTTGTGCATGGAGACAGCTTGAAGGTAATATTTAGGTGATTTGTCATCTCTATGTTTTATATTTTTGACTCCCAAAGCTATTTTGAATAATACTATCTTGTATGTGTACTAGGAAATAAAAAAAAAGCTATCCTGCTATGATTTAACTTGTGGTTAAATTTCTGTTACTTGGTTTTTATGTCTCGTTGAACACTACTGGTATTTATAGCAGGTTGTTGCATGAATTTTGGAAAGTCTTCATTTTGCTTTCAATAAACTAATTATATCACGTACTTTTTTTTACACCCTTTTCAGTCTCATTTAGTAGCCATTGTGGTGCCTGACCCAGAGGTACTTCCAGAATTTGCCACAAGTAAAGGATTCAAAGGCTCTTACCAACAACTTTGCAAGAATTCAGTACGAATTTTTATTTTCTAAATGTAGTTGCTTAAGATTTAAATTAGTATAAGAACTTGTAATGAATCTTGGAATCCTCTCCATTTACGGTTTTTCTAATTTTAAATGACTGATGGTGGATTAAAACTATGAAGATTCACCTTGTCTTTGGGTCAATTGTTAATGTTTCTAGTGTGGAAGGACTCCAACTGTGCATATTTATTCCTATTCCCCGGAAGATCAATGGCATTGGATGGTTTGTGGGAGAGGGCCCGTAGATTTGAAGTGGATAAAATGCCTTGCATTTGTTGTTGAAAGGTGAACAGTTGCGGTTCATGGACCAGTGTTGTCTTGTTAATTCTTAAGAAGTCACCAGTTAAGATTTATGTTCGTGCTATGCAAGACATTAAGTAAATCATGGACTCTGCTGATGAAATCTAAATTCCACCTCTATGCATGAATCCAGAGGCTTTCAAATTGAAATAAAAATTAAATGATCCAGTTTGATCAAGCATATTTGGTTCAGATCTAGGTTTACCAATGTACAAAGAAAGCAAAGGTTGTAGTACTTTTCTCACATCTTTACCCTCTCCATTTTTAGGAAGTAAAGAAGGTTATTTTAGAAGACATGGTTAAACTGGGAAAAGAAGCTGGACTAAAATCATTTGAACAGGTACATTATTAAATTCAAAACTTAAAACACAGCAATATAAATTGACTATTTGAGTGACACTATAATAATTAATCCCTCAACCCTCACCTGTCTGTTGATTCAATTACATCTCCATCTTATTACTGGCTATTCTTCTCTAAACTGCACAATGTTTAAAGTAGTTCATGATTTACCATCAATGTGTTTATTCCATAGTAACTGGTGTAAAGATGAGCAATTCTTTCCTCTGTGATTTGATTTGGGAGCCAAGAAAAATAGAACTTAAAAACAATCCTGCAATTGTTTTTATCATCCAATATAGCCTTGCTGGAATATATTCTGCGGTCATCAATCACTGCTGGGTCAAAATTCGGAAATTACATTCCTAATGTGGGAATGGTGGTGTTTGTAACTCATGTGGACTTGTGCTTTAATAAAGCAACTCCCAAATATCATCTCCAGTGCAACTCGGGCTGAACAATAAATGCTGGCCTAACCAGTGACGTTCACATCTCGTGAATTTTTCAAAATGATAAATGTGTGTACAGTGATCTCCTTTTGCTTAGTTTTATAGTGTTCTAATTTCCCAACACGTGCAGGTATCCCAACATACAAATCTCCCACAAAAACAAAAGCGTTCACCACTGTAACTCCAGTCTTTTCCCCAAAGACTTGCAATTTATTTCCTGGTAACACTTAAATATGCTGTCCATTCCTTTGCTTCACTCTCCTATTTATTGACTGTGCACATCCACGCCTAAGACTAAATGGGTGCCTTTGTCTCAAAGGATTGAAGCAATCTGGCCTTGACTGAACAAGAGCTAATCAAGCTATTTTAATACTAAAAGTGTGATATGGACAGAGAAAGTTGGTTGTTGATCCTCAGCGCTTTAAATTTCAATAGCATCTTGTACTGTAGTCAGGGCAAATCTTGGTTAAATATTTTTCTATAGTTTAAAATGTTATTAAACTAATAGTCCTGAATCAACCTTTATAAAAGCAGGATTAAGACAGTTAGCTGCTCCAGCACTTTGTCATCAGATTAGATGACTGATTTGTACCTTAGCTCCTTTCAATTTTGTATTTGCTCCAAATCCTTTTATACCCTTATGAAATGTAAATCAATCAATCTCAGCTTTTAAATTGTGTAAGAGTAACAAGCTGCCACATAGCGCATATATATGATAGAGTTTGTCCTTATGTAGTTCACTGTGAATGTATCAGCTGACCAAGGCACTTTGTGTGTTATGTCTAATCATATCTATGACCAGCTCTGAATAACATGAAGGGAGGGAGAGCAAATTGCTACAACTAGTTAAGAGTATGATTTCCATTAACATAGAGAAGGACTTCTTTGCGTTGTAATGTCACTGTGTCAGCAATTCAAGGATCCAGGCTCAGGCTCTGGCTCTGGGACTTGGATTCAAATCTCACCACAGATATTAAATTCAATCTATAATTTTGCAGACAGAAAGAACATTCACAGAGTGCATAAGTTCCATCTCAAAAAAATAATTGGTGACTGCCATTCTCAAGTTCATTTTACAGAGCAATGCTTCTATCAATTACTTGTCAACCAGTCAGCACTCTCCTAGAGTCATAGAGATGTACGGCATGGAAGCAGACCAACTCTTCTGACCAGATATCCCAAACCCAATCCAGTCCCACCTGCCAACACCTGGCCCATATCCGTCCATACCCTTCCTATTCATATACCCATCCAGATGCCTTCTAAATGTTGCAATTGTACCAGCCTCCACCACTTCCTCTGGCAGCTCACTTCATACACGTACCACCCTCTGTGTGAAAATGTTGTCCCTTAGGTCTCTTTTATATCTTTCCCCTCTCACCCTAAACCTATGCCCTCTAGTTCTGGACTCCCCCACACAAGGGAAAAGATTTTGCCTATTTATCCTATCCATGCCCCTCATGATTTTATAAACTTCTATAAGGTCACCCCACAGCCTCTGACAATCCAGGGAAAACAGCCCTAGCCTATTCAACCTCTCCCTATAGTTCAAATCCTCCAACCCTGGCAACATCCTTGTAAATCTTTTCTGAACCCTTTCAAGTTTCACATCTTTCTGATAGGAAGGAGACCAGAATTGCACGCAATATTCCAACAGTAGCCTAACCGATGTCCTGTACAGCCGCAACTTGACCTCCCAACTCCCGTATTCCAATACTCTGACCAATAAAGGAAAGCATACCAAACGCCTTCTTCACTATATATCAACCTGCGACTCCGCTATGAACCTATCATATTTTAGTTTTCTCTTTACATTGGCACGTTTTGTGAATTGTCCTGATTAGTGCTAGATGAAAAATGTTTCAGCAATACTCAAGATTTTACATTATCCATTGAGGTAGCATCTACTGCTTTTGGGGGGAGGAAGTTCCACACTTTTACTATCCTTTGTGTAAGAAGTGCTTCTCAATTTCATTCCAGAATGGTTTGCTCTTAGTATATATTCTTACGGGGGGAGTCAAAACAAGAGAAAACATCTTATTTATCTACCCTTGCAAGTTCATAAAGTTTCAAACCCACTAATCTCCTAGTTATATTTGTCAAGGAATATAATCCTAGTTTATATAATCTTTTTGAAGCTAATCCTTGGAGCACAGGTAGAACTATAAAACCTTTACAACACTCCATCCAAGGGTAATAAATTTCCTAAACTATAATGTCAAGAATGGTACATGTTATCCAACAAATGTGGTTCAGCCTAGATCTTTGGAGAGCTGTTTGTTTTCCTGCTTTATGTATTTTAGCCTTCTAGCTAGAAAAGAATAACTCTATATTGTTCTGTTTTGTATCTGACTACATTTTAATAATCAGGACATAGAACAGATTTAAGTTACCACTGTTCCTAATCTTTTCACTATTTATTTAAATAATATTTATTCTTCCTTGGACCAAACTTGTGGGCAGCACGGTGGCACAGTGGTTAGCACTGCTGCCTCACAGCGCCAGAGACCCACCTCAGGCGACTGACTGTGTGGAGTTTGCACATTCTCCCAGTGTCTGCGTGGGTTTTCTCCGGGTGCTCCGGTTTCCTCCCACAGTCCAAAAATATGCAGGTCAGGTGAATTGGCTATGCTAAATTGTCCATAGTGTTAGGTAAGGGGTAAATGTAGGGGTATTGGTGGTTTGCGCTTCTTGGGTCGAAGGGCCTGTTTCCACATTGTAAAGTAATCTAAAAATGGATAAGTTTACACTTTCAAGTTTCGAAATCCATCAACCAGGTTTGTCCGCTTATTCAATCTATCAATGGCTCTTTCTAAATTTTTGCTTCCATCTGCATTTTCACTACGTTACCAATCATGGCATTGCAAACTTGGTAATCTTATGTTTTCAAATGATTAATTGACATCATGAAAGCAAAGTATTGCAGATGCTGTAATCTGAAATAACAATGTATTGGAAAATCACAGCAGCTCTGGCAGCATCTTTGGTGAGAGACACACAGTTAAAACTTTGTCAGAACAAATAATGTACAGATGAGTAACCAGGCATAGATCCTGTGGGAAACCAGCTGCTTTCTTTTGAATCAAGTAAATGTCCATTAAGTACAGCTGTGTCTTCTACCACTTAACCATGGACTTATGGAATGGTAGCAGCACAGAATGGGATACAGCATAATGTCCTTATCTCTGAGTCAGGAGGTCCAGTTTCAAGTCCCACCTGTTCCAAAGGTGTGCCAAAGTGACCAAGTTGGTTTAATACCAACACCACAGGAGCAAGTTACTTGGATCAGTCTGTCTGTGTTGAGTCTCAGAAGGAATATTTCACTTACAGACACTCTCCATAGCTCTGCATGTTCTTCCTTTTTTCCTTTTAGGCCTCTATAACACTCCCGAAGATCCTAATCACTTGCAGGGTGAAAAGATTCACATTTTCATTGCTTCTTTTCTAATTACCTTGGATCTGTACCTTCTGTTTCTCAATTTTTCTAATCTAGGTTTATTTATTTCAACTAAACATCATGTTATCTTAACCTTTTCCAATTACCAAGAACTCCAGAATGTGAGACACCACATTTAAATG
This sequence comes from Chiloscyllium plagiosum, assembly GCF_004010195.1. NCBI lineage: Eukaryota > Metazoa > Chordata > Chondrichthyes > Orectolobiformes > Hemiscylliidae > Chiloscyllium > Chiloscyllium plagiosum. Next base: position 34,061,725 of record NC_057731.1, read on the forward strand.
TTGCAATTTTGACTCTTAAACCAATTTGTTAGTGACAAGATCATTCTTTTTGGAAATATTCTGAAATCAAATCTTCTCTTTTAGGTAAAAGATCTTTATCTACACACGGAGATGTTCACTATTGAAAATGGACTCCTAACCCCAACACTGAAGGCCAAAAGATCAGAACTTGCCAAGTACTTCAAAAGTGAGATTGATCAGCTCTACAAGAACACACAAGCATAGTTGTCAATACACAGTAAGGAATCTCTGGATTGTGCTTCTTGTCTTGTTGCCTTTGAATAGCATATTCAGCCTCAAACTGTACAATCACAAACTCAATAAAACACATTTACAACAGACTTGAAAATTGTGTGCGAATTTAGAACATCAACATGCAGTGTTTCAAATTTTTGATTTAAAAGTTGAAGTTTTATGATAACTGCCGAAAGGAGTGAGAGTGATGGTGTGTGTGTTTGAGGGGAGGGAATAAAATTATAATGATCATGAACCCAGTTCACTATGGAAACAATTCTTTCAAAATATAATGATGTAAGCCAGAATCTTCTTTCCCAATGTTTTTCTAATAATCCAGGTTACCTTTGACATTAGTGAATTTGGAGAAGATTTGTAGCTCAGGTTGAGATTCTGGATGTAAGTTTGCTTGCTGAATTGGAAGGTTTTACCATTTTACAATTGTACATTTTATAATTATCTGGGGCTTAATGTAAATTGTTTAGAATGTCTTGATCTAAAACATAGCTTATTTCAACTTAGATCAGTTTATGTGCTTCACAATTAGCAGTTACACTGTGAAATGAAGCATAGTTGAACATCAATACAGCATAATTTTAAAATGTTCCGTACCACATGTACAATCACGAACCTCTTTCCCAAAAACGATCAAAAGCTCATTCACATGATGTTGATGGTGCTTGCTCTAGGGCTATAGGTTGTTGAGATGCCCAAGTCGAAGCTACAATAGCATCTAACAGTAATTTTTAATATGAGACGGAAAGTGTATAATTTATATATCCTATTTGGATTTCAAAATAAAGGCAAATGCTGATTGGTTATATCTGTGAAAGATTTCGATTCAATTAAAAAAGAAATCAGAGTGTCCTTCTGTAACAAGAATCCAGTGTTTGTTAGAAAACAAGTGAAAAAAGGAGTTTATATTGTTGGATTTACAACAGCGAGGATAAAAAAATTCTGATTTTAGTTCAGAAGCATCTAGCATTGAACAAGTTTATTTAAAATTCAGTTCAAAAGACAGGATTGAGTTCAGAAACAAATTTAAATTTCTTGGCAAGGTGGTGTCAGGGCAGTATTGAGAAACATTGACCTCAGTAGGTGGGTTTCGTTTGTGAAAGTTCCAAACTAGGAAATTTAAAAATCTGCATGTCACTAGAATTAAGAAGGTTTAGGTACTCGCATTTGTAAAAAGCTCAAGTTAGCAGACTTGGAAACCACTCTCATCAATTTCACTCTTTAGTCTGTAATGAGTCAGTTAGAGATTTGATATTGGTTACCATTTCTCTAGACATGAGTCTTGGTAATAGATATTGTTGGGAAACAAGGTTTGTTTTGTAATCTATATTTAGATTGTTAAAATTTCTTCTGTAACAATGAATGTTTATTAAAAAAATCTGCCAATATTTGTGAATATCTCAGTTGCTAATTAAAATAAGTAAATAAGACCTATCAAGCCAGGTTTCATTCTAGAATCATAACCTTGCTTCAATGTCCAAGTTCAAGTCCTTTGTGGTGTGTTAATTTGATTAAATACAGGACAACCGCTGTATCCATGCAATAGTTTTCTGCTGTTTCAGTTACTCGTGGTTTACCGCGGCCCGAATATGTTACAGGGAACATTCCAGAACCAGAGACCGGGGGGGGGCTGCTGGGAAGGTAAATTTCTCATTTAAATCAATGTGTTTGCTTCAATACGCAGTTTCGGGCTTCTGCGGTAGGTCTTGGAAAGTATCCCCCGCAGGTACGGGGGACCGCTGTATAGGAGTAAATCAATTCATATAATTCAATTCCTCGGTGAATGTTTGTTCTGGATTTTGGAGAGATTAAAGACTGCATTTGCAACAGATAAATTGGATTCTGATCATGACCTGGGTAGGCCTTAAGATATTAGCAACAGAATTGGACGTTCAAGCCATCAAGTCTGCTGTGCCATCTGATCATGGCTGATGTTTCTCAACTCCATTTTCCTACCTTCTCCCTGTAACCCATGATGCCCTTGCTGATCAAAAACCTATCTATCTCTGTCTTAATACATTCAATGACAGCTTTCTGTGGCAATGAGTTCAACAGATTAACCATTCTCTGGCTGAAGAAATTCCTCGGCATCTCAGTTCTAAAGGGTCATCCCTTCACGGAGGCTGTGCCCTCAGCACCTACTCTCTGCTACTAGTGAAAACACCTTCCAAACTACCAACTGAATCAGTATGTTGACCTCAAGAGAATCGTGAAAGAGGACTCCAAGATCCCTTTGTGCTTCACATTTCCAAAGCCTTTCCCCATTTAGAAGATAGCTACACCAATTTCAATCTGCGCTACAAGTTCATTTACTTTGTGTTATATAATGTGTGCATTTAAGTACAACACACTTAGTCCTGCTTTGCCTGACCCCTTTCTCAGAGTTGTGTTTTATCTGCTGTGCCTGAAGTTAGATTCCTGAGTCTTTTCATACTCTCTGTCCTATTACTTGTTCTGGGAACTGTAAAAGCGTCCACTGAGCATTCCCCCTACCCATTCATTTGAATTTTTTCCATAAATTTCCATACAACTGAACTAGTTTAAGAGCAGAGATTCCTTCAGCACTATCTCCTGGATCCAATACCCTCTCTGCTTGTAGTCTCATTCTCCTGTCCCTAACCACTGATCAAATTTGAGATAGTTACCTTAAGGGGTGTGACTGCCTCCTGAAACACAGCATCCAGGCCACTTTCCTCTCTCCCTGATGTGTCAGTGTTTAAAACTTTGGCTCAGACTCGCTGAGCTGGAATCTGAGTTCCTCAAGCAACCAACAGTTGTTACAGATGCGGTCACTTTGAACCACAATGGGGGGTCCATCAGTTCCAACATCATGCAGGTACAAGAAATTACCTGGCCCTGCAATTCTGTTTTAATTACTTAGTTCTTAATTTGATTTTTAAAGATTTCCTACTGGTTATATAGTTTGCAACCTGTAAATACTCCCCTCTATTTACCTTCAATCTGAAAGTAACCTATACCATATCGTCAAATTAGGAGCTATCACAAACCAATGGACTTATGGTTTATCAGTGATGTCACTCTTTTGGGCTGGGCCACTGATCCTGGCCTTTAATTTATCACACTAAAAAAGACCTTTGAAGTGATTAGTCAAAAAAGCTAGGAAAAAGCACATCTTCCTCTCCACCAAATTATCACGTAGCCTCCAAATTCCCCAAATTATACACTCACTCTGGATGTGATCTTTCCTTTCTGACTGAGTGTAGCTTACCAGCTAATCCTTATAAAAGATAGTTAGTTCATTTCTGGGAATGACTAATAATACAGAAAGCAGGAAGGTGTATTAGCAAAAGTTAAGATATCTGCTCTTGCTATCAGGTTTGTATTTAATAGAGTATGACATGAAGGAATCATTGCAAAACTTGAATTGTGTGGAGGAAAATGGTTGAAGACATACCTGTCACGACCAGGTGAAGTTGCTTCAATTCTTTCCACTCAGGCATCAGATCGTAACTCTACAACTGTTCCAACATGGAGTCGGCTTGAACCTGTTTGTAGTTGGTCCTGAATATTGGTAATCGTCAGTTCAAGCCTGGAAAATCACCTAGAACATATTCAAATCCTCACTTCCACAACACCAGCACAAAACATAAGAACAAGGCCATTCAGTCTTTCAACATGTTCCAACATTCAGTACAGTCATGGTGGATCATATGCTTCTGCTGCCAGTGCCCCTTGTGTTCAACCACCTGCTTCCCACCCATTCCATAATGTATTTTGCCACATGCCAATTTGTACTTGGCTTAAATAATAATCCAAGGAGTATTCTTTTGAAGTTCTGCTTTTTAATATTGGATGCTAACTCCTCCAATTCTCTCAACAAAACCTCATCCTACTTACGCAGTGTGTTCTTAAGGGGACTATAAACCTCTGTAAGGTAACCCCTCAACCTCCGATGGTCCAGGGAAAACAGCCCCAACCTATTCAACCTCTCCCTATAGTTCAATTCCTCCAACCCTTTCAAATTTCACGACATCTTTCTGATAGGAAGGAGACCAGAATTGCATGCAATATTCCAAAAGTGGCCTAAACAATGTCCTGTACAACCACAACATGAGCTCCCATCTCCTGTACTAAATAGTCTTACCAATAAAGGAAAGCATACCAAACGTTGCCTTCACTATTCTATCTAATTGCGACTCCACTTTCAAGGAGCGATGGAGCTGCACTCCAAGGTTTTTTTGTTCAGCAACACCCCCTAGGAACTTAGCATTAAATGTATAAGTCCTGCTAAGATTTGCTTCCCCAAAATGCGGCACCTCACATTTATCTAAGTTAAACTCTATCTGCCACTCCTCCGCCCATTGGCCCATCTGACTAAGATCCCGTTGTAATTTGAGGTAAGCTTCTTCGCTGTCCACTACACCTCCAATTTTGGTGTCAACTGAAAACTTACTAAGAATACCTCTTTGCTCGTATCCAAATCAATTTATATAAATGATGATAAGTAGAGGACCCAGCACTTATCCTTGTGGCCCCTCACTGGTCACAGGCCTCCAGTCTGAAAATCAAACCTCCACCACCACCCTCTGTTTTCTGCCTTTCTGCCAGTTCTGTATCCAAATGGCCAGATCTCCCTATATTCCATGAGATCTAACTTTGCTAACCAGTCTCCCATGGGGAAACTTGTTGAACGCCTTACTGAAGTACATATAGATCACGTCTACCAATCTGCCCTCATCAATCCTCTTAGTTACTTCTTTAAACAAATCAATCAGACAGACATGATTTCCCACACACAAAGCCATGCTGACTTTCCCTAATCAGTCCTTGCCTTTTCAAATACATGTACATCCTGTCCCTCACGATTCCCTCCAACAACTTAAGAGTCATAGAGATGTACAGCATAGAAACAGACCCTTTGGTCTAACCTGTCCAAGTCGACCAGATATTCCAACCCAATCTAGTCCCACCTGCCAGCACCTGGCCCATATTCCTCTAAACCCTTCCTACTTGCCCATCACCAATGTCAGGCTCACTGGTCCATAGTTCCTTGGCTTATCCTTACCACCTTTCTTAAAGAGTGGCACCATGTTGACCAACCTCCAGTCTTCTAGTACCCACCTGTGACTATCGATGATACCAATATATCAGCAAGCGGCCTAGCAATCACTTCCCTAGTTTCGTACAGAGTTCCAGGATACACCTGATCAGGTCCTGGGGATTTATCCACTTTTATTCATTTCAAGACATCCAGCACTTCCTCCTCTGCAATATGGAGATTTTTTTTAGATGCCACTATCTATTTCCCCACATTCTATATCTTTCATGTCCTCCAAACACTGATGCAATATACTTGTTTAATATCACTTCCTCTCCTGCGGCTCTACACAAAGGCCACCTTGCTGATCTTTGAGGGGCCCTATTCTCTCCCTAGTTACCCTTTTGTCCTTAGTGTATTTGTAAAAACCTCTTGCATTTCCCTTAACCCTATTTGCTAAAGCTCTTTCATGTCCCCTTTTTTGCCCTCCTGATTTCCCTCGAGTTTATGTCCACTGCCTTTGTACTCTAAGGATTCACTCGATCTGTCCTGTCTATACCTGACATCTGCTTCCTTCTTTTTCTTAATCAAACCCTCAATTTCTTAGGTCATGCAGCATTCCCTGCACCTACCAGCATTTCCACTCGCCCTAACGGGAATATCCTGTCTCTGGACTCTCATCTCATTTCTGAAGGCTTCCCATTTTCCAGCCATCCCTTTAGTTTCAAACATCTGCCCACAAACAGCTTTTGAAAGTTCCTGCCTAATTTTGTCAAAATTAGCCTTTCTCCAATTTAGAACTTTAACTTTTAGATTTGGTCTATCCTCTTCCCTCACTATTTTAAAACTAATAGAATTATGGTTACTAGCCCCAAAGTGCTCCCCCACTGACACCTCAGTCACGTGCCCTGAATTATTTCTTAAGAGTAGGTCACCCACTGACTATTAGGGGGACCACAATACAATCCTAATAAGGTGATCATACCTTTCTTATTTCTCAGCATCACCCAAATAATTTGCCTGGATGTATTTCCAGGTATATCTTCCCTCAGTACAGCTGTAATGCTATCCCTTATGAAAAATGCCACTCCCCGTCCTCTCTTGCCTCCCTTTCCGTCCTTCCTGTAGCATTTGTATCCTGGAACATTACGCTGCCAGTCCTGTCCATCCCTGAGCCATGTTTCTGTAATTGCTATGATATCTCAGTCACATGTTCCTAAGCATGCCCTGTGTTCGTCTGCCTTCCCTGTTAGGCCTCTTGCATTGAAATAAATGCAGTTTAACTTATCGTTCCTACCTTGTTCTCTGCTTTGTCCCTGCCTGCCCTGACTGTTTGACTTGCTTCTTTTCTCAACTGTAGCAGTCTCAGATTGATCTCTTTCCTCACTATCTCCCTGGGTTGCCCCCCCCCCCAAACCCCAACCCCCAACCACCATCGTAGTTTAAATCCTCCCTAGCAGCTCTAGCAAATCTCCCTGCCAGTGTACTAGTCCTCTTCCAACTCAGGTGCAATCCAGCCTTCTTGTACAGGTCGCTTCTCCCCCAGAAGAAATTCCAATGATCCAAAAATCTGAATCCTTCTCCCATACACCAGTTCCTCAGCCATGCTCTATCCTCCTATTCCTACCCTCACTAGCTCGTAGCACCAGGAGTAATCTGTTTCTGTGCGGTGACCTCTCCCAAACAGGTTCCTCTAAGATCAATTGTGAATTTCACTATTTGTTAATTTTCCTAGACAGACACCGATAATCAGATTTGTGACACTTTCTAATTTATACAGTGTGAACCCTGAATTAAAAAGTGTCCAGGTAACTCTCTTTGCCCTGATGCCTGAGTGGACTCCAGCTCAAAAACTCTTAACTGAAGTTTCTTAAAATGCAGACACTTACTCCTGATACACAGTAGTTAGCTGGGATCACAATGCTTTCCAATTGTTGTAGTTTCACAACAAGCTTACTCTGTCATCTCTAAGGCATTTACATAACCTTGCATTTTTAAAATGTAATCAGTCTGTACATTCAACTTATAAATAAATAAAGGTAAAAGATCAAAACCTAGATAAAGTAACCCTAACTTAATTTCTAGGTATAGTAAATGTTTTTGTGTAACATCAAGTACAAGCAATAAGTCATAGCTTCACAATCCACTCTGCACCAAGCTCCAACTTGCACCAATTCATGCCTTGTATTCCATTATGAATACATTGTTTTATTTTGTAGATGCCATAGTAAACTTATGTACACCTTTTTGGGCCACATACACATTACAACTGTTGATTCAGCTTCCTGTTCTGTGATTAGAACCATTCAGGCAACCATCTATAGCTGTTATATCTGGTACTGAAGAACCCCATCATCACCCAACAGATGATGAGCTAGTCCCAGATATTAAGACAACTTCTAAAGGGAGGTTAGGATTTTTTTGTCATTCACTTTAAATTGGGAAAAGAAACACAAAGCTTATAAACTGATATCACATATCTATCCCACATCTTTCATGACCTGAAAATATGCCAAAGTGCTGGAGGTCTTTGGAAAGGTAATCATTGTTATATTGTAGGATATAGAGCAGTCAGTCATATGCTGTTTGTGGAAGTTACTGCAATGTAATTAGAAAAAAATTATCAGGCTAAGTGATTTGGGTTGATTTAAATTATGGCTCAAACACTAGAAAGTATTACTCTACTCTTTTTCAAATAATAGAGGGATCTATGTTTACTGTTGAGGACTGTTGGGGCCTATATTTATCAAAACCTATTTCCTATCAAAAGTGAAACATCCTAACTGGTGGAGAACCTGTTTACTTGCCATCCTGCAGCAAAAATAAAATTTAAACCCAAATTCAGCTTAATTTTAAAATCACATTTGTGAGCATATCCTCTTTTGCACAAGGAGCCCATGGTCCAGAATTAGATTGTTGTTGGTACTGTACGTTATGTACTCAAGGACTTAAATGTAGCTCACATCCAGCAGGTCAGAGGCTCAGAAAGCCGGAGAGAATAAATCACCTCCTAATTCCTCTAAGCCTGTCCATCAACAGCAAGGGACGTGATGGAACACTCCCCACTTGCCTGCATGAGTGCAGCTCCAACAACACAAGAAACTTTGCACTGTCCAGGGCAATGTAGCCAGCTTGGCACCACACCCACAAACAGTTTCCTCCTCCACTGCTGATGTTCAATAGTAGCAGTATGTACCCTTAACAAGATGCATTCCAAGAATTCACCAAGGGCCCTTCAAAATCACCTTACAAACCCATGACCATTACCACCAGAAGGACAAGAGCAACATATACATTTTAACACCACTACCTCTGTGTTCCACTCCAAGCTACTCACCAATCTGACTTGGAAATGTATTGCTCTTCAATCTTGCTGAATCAAAATTCTGGAACTTGCTCCCTAGTAGAGTCGCAGGTAGATAGGATAGTGAAGAAGGCATTTGGTATGCTTTCCTTTATTGATCAGAGTATTGAGTACAGGAGTTGGGAGGTCATGTTGCGGCTATACAGGACTTTGGTTATATTCCAAAAGTGATCTTGCATGCAATTCTGGCCTCCTTCCTATCGGAAAGATGTTGTGAAATTTGAAAGGGGTCAGAAAAGATTTACAAGGATGTTGCCAGGGTTGGAGGATTTGAGCTATAGGGAGAGGCTGAACAGGCTGGGGTTGTTTTCCCTGGAGTGTCGGAGGCTGAGGGGTGACCTTACAGCAGTTTACAAATTTGAGGGACATGGTAGGATAAATAGACCAAGTCTTTTCCCTGGGGTGGGGGAGTCCAGAACTAGAGGGCATAGGTTTAGGGTGAGAGGGGAAAGATATAAAAGAGACCTTAGGGGCAACTTTTTTACACAGAGGGTAGTACGTGTATGGAATGAGCTGCCAGAGGAAGTGGCGGAGGCTAGTACAATTGAAACATTTAAAAGGCCATTGGATGGGTATATGAATAGGAAGGGTTTGGATGGATATGGGCCGGGTGCTGGCAGGTGGGATGAGATTGGGTTGGGATATCTGGTCGGCATGGATGGGTTGGACCGAAGGGTCTGTTTCTGGGCTGTACATTTCTATGACTCTAATGGTGTTGAGGGTTTATCTGCACCAAATGGATTGCAGTGGTTCAAGGCAGCTCACCATTTTCTCAAGGGCCGCTAGGAATGGACAATAAATGCTGGCCCAGCCAGCTATGCCCACTTTAATTGTATTAATACAAAAAGGATTAACAATCTGCAGTGGTTTATTCTAAATCTACTCCAAGAGGTAAAAGGCAAACAATGTCGAAGATGCACATTTTATTTGTGTTTACTTCCAAGTCTGCAAAATCGTACAATTCAAATTGTTCAATTTTACTGGAATTACTTAGCTACTTGATTAAACTTAACACATTAGGGGAGAATCCTTTGATCAGTGTCTTTATATCTGGAATGTAATGAAATTTTGATACTAAGTCAAAGTCCTTGCTCACCATGCAGGCTTAATTTCTCATGCAAGATTTGTGATACTATCACATGCTGCCATGTAATTTAGATCAAAATTAATGAATTTCAGCTCCAGTCTGGACCACAAGAATGATTCCTTAGTTTCACTAAAGATGGAATACCACAAACCCATATGAAAGCAGAAGACGATTTATTGTTTTTGACAATCTAGATTACCATAATTAGGCTGTTTCACAAACATTGAGAATCCAAAGGAATTCTTTCGGTTATAAAAAAAATGCTTGTGAAAACTGTTGCTTTACCAAAGCAGGTCAAGTATAAACTAAATCTGAAAAAAGATTAAAACTTTCAAGCTAAGGAAAATAGATCCTGTAGATCATCACAAATTCTGTCAAAAGCACAGGCAAAAGGAACTGTTACAAAATCTTCTTTTCTTCTGTTGGTTTTTCTGTGGCAGTGTCATACAAGCATTTTTCCACACATCTTCTTGGGAACCAACCTCGTTCATGCTGTCCAACTTAAACAAAAATAAAAAGACAATAGAATTAAATGTCAAAGCTCAAATAGAAAATAGTTCAGATCTTACCACTATTTATTATGCAAATTTTTGATTATTCCCTCTATCTCCAGGATATTTAAAACTCTTTTCTTTCCCCAGCACTTAAAATCAGGAGAACAGCAAAAAGTTGGTCCTGGAGATTGGCGTCCTTTCTCATTCGCAACATTTTTCTCTGGTGGGTGACGAAGGGAAAGCTCCGTTAGCTCTTGCTGTTATGATGTTGGGACATTATGTGGACTCCTTGGAACTTTAGGGTTGAAGCCTAAACGGCTAACACCACGAATAGATAAACTGAGAGAGTATCTTTCCAAAAGTTACATGCAACACTTACATTCCACAATCACAAAAGTCATAGTTACAATTTTTACGAGGGGCTGCAGAGAATATCTAATATCAAATCTGCAAATCTAGACCATCAGTACTGACCTGAAAATGCCAAATTAGATTTCATAGCTACTTTTTGAATTGCATGCAAGACTGCTGCCACTGAACTAGGTTGACAATTGCAATTAAATCATTCATGATCTCGACAGCTTTTAAAATGATAATTGCTGAGTGTGGATGTTTAACCAGAATTTGAAGGAATCTCATGTTACAACAGTTCCTCACCTGGTCTCCTTGTTACGCGTAGGATATTCTTAGGCTGGACAAGGTTCAGAAGAGATTTACGAGGATGTTGCTGGGAATGGATGGTTTGAGTTATAAGGAGATTTATGATATGCTGGGACTTTTTTCACTGGAACACAGGAGGATGAGAGGTGATTTTATAGAGGTTCAAAAAATAATGAGGGGTATAGATAAGGTGAATGGCAGGTGTCTTTTCCCTAGGGTAGGGGATTTCAAGATCAGGGGATATATTTTTAAAGTGAGAGGAGAAAGATTTTAAAAAGACGTGTGGGGCAATTGTATTTTTTTAAAATCACGAAGTGGTTCGTGTGTGGAAAGGACTTTCAGAGGAAGTGGTGGATGCGGGTACAGTTAGGACATTTAAAAGACATTTACATAGGTACATGAATAAGAACTGTTTGGAGGGATATGGTCCAGATGCATGCATGTGGGACTAGTTTAATTTGGGATTATAGTCACCATGGATTGGTTAGATTGAAGGATATGTTTCTTTGCTGTATTATTCTGTAACCAAACAAAACAATCTCCTTAAAGGAATAAGAGCAAAATACTATGAATGCTGGAAATCAGAGAAACTCAGCAGGATTATCAGCTTCTGCGGAGAGAGAAATAGAGCTAATGTTTCAAGTCAAGTACAACTCTTATTCAGAACTTTTCTGTATCTGTGTTTGCTTCTTAACTGGTAGTGAGGTGAAATATTATTGTGAAACTTTTTAAAATCTTTTTTAATTTCTGACCAAAAATGTAATTACATTGTAAATTCAAATAAAAAAAGAGGGAATAGCATAAGTAGGCATTTCCTAGCAGACATTAATGCAAGTTTTGTTTATTTACCGTGGGCATTTTTTGTCTTCAGGTTCTTGTTGCCATACATCCAATGCCTGAAGGGAAACAGTAAAAAGATTTTCTGTTCTATGTACGAAAATGGCACGTCTTCGAGAATTTTTATGTACAAATAAAAACTGCAGTTAACATCCTAGTTTTTGCTACTTAATATTTACCCTGTTCACATTGTTTTAGATACCTCATTTTTGATTCTCTCATTTTAAGCATATTGCTGTCATTAATCAATTTCATACATTGAGTAAATTATATTAAACTCATTTTTTTTCACATTTTGTTCAAATCTTAGTTTTGCATAAACATTGTGTAATTAGTGCAGGAATGTGAAGCAAAAAGTAAGAAAGACACCATGACAACACCATAGATGCCAGGAATGGCAAGGGACTACATTAAAACTGAATTGGTATGGATATAGTAATGAACTAGTAATTGAAATGGTACAACTACCAGTATGCTCTACAGGTCACAATGGTGGGGATATGAAAGGAGACTGGCAGTTATTTCAGAAATACGCCAGGACAAAAAAGTTCTACAACTGCATGATTTTCACTACCCAAGATAAATATAAACAAAGTAACTTAAAAAGGAGACAGAAGAAAAAGTTGATTTTGTAGATATTTGAAGAAAAAAAATTAGTTAAGTCAAACGTACTCCCTTACAATAAAGAACAGGAAAATTGTAATGGAAAACAAAGAGATGGTAGACCAATTAAGTACAAACTATCTCCCAAAAATGTTGGGGAATACAGGTTGTAGTGAGAGAGAGAGAGGAACAGAAGGAAATCACTGTTAGTATGGAAATGGTGTTGGGAAAATTTATATGATTAAATGTTAATAAATCCCCAAGACCTGATAATGTACATCCCACAGTAGTTAGGAAATGGCCTCAGAAACTGAGGATACATTGGTGGTCATCTTTCAAGATTACATAAACTCTGGATATATTCCAATGGATTGGAGGGTAGCTAATGTAACCCCACTATTTAAAAAAAGGATGGAGAAAGAAAACAGGGAATTTAGATCAGTTGGCCTGACATCAGTAGTGCAGAAAATGCCAGAGACTGTAATAAAAGATTTAATAATTGAGCACTTATTGACAGGATTGGACAGAGTCAGCCTGGACTTACGAAAGGAAAATCATGTTTTCAAAATCTACTGGAACCTTTTTTTGAGGAAGTAACTAGCAGAGTCGATAAGGGAAGCCAGTGCATGCAGTTTATTTGAACTTTGCGAATGCTTTCAATAAGGTCACATTTAAGAGATTAGCATGTAAAATTAAAGCACAGAAAGAATGTTTCCAATGACCAGGGAGTCCAGAATGAGGGATCAAAGTCTTCAGGATATGGGGTAGACCATTTAGAACTGAGATGGAGAGAAATTTCTTCACTAGTGGTGAGCCTACGGAATTCTCCACTACAGAAAACAGTTGAGACCCAAAACACGGAATGTTTTCAGAAGGTGTTAGATGTAGTTCTTAGGGCTAAAGGGATCACTGGGTATGGGAAGAATGCAGGAACATGATAATATTAAATGGTGGAACAGGTCTGAAGGGCAGAATGGCCTGCTCTTCCATGTTCCTGTGTTTGATTATTTTGAAGTAAAGTATGAATATAGTACATCTCACGGGGATATAAGAGAGATTTGCAGTGAATCTGAAAAAAGTCTGCAGATTAAACAAGGAATTAGGATTTCTATAAGCATATAACTTTTGATAAGTTTAAAGATCGGCTTCATTAAAGAGGTCTCAGAATTAAATGAGGACAATTTCCCTCAAGTCATATGCTATATCCATCAGATGTTTCAGAAGTTCAAAAGTTACTTTAAGATGAAATAAGTGTTCTGATCAACAAAGCTTGCTATATGTTTCATGAGAACAATCAAGTTTGACTCAACTTACGGGAGACCCCTTGTAACTAGAATCAATTCTCCTTTCTTCAGTTGCATTCTGGGTTCTTCAGTATAAGGCGTGCAAAAAAATGTTTTGTATCCTTTTGAGATTGGACAGCAGGCTCCACTGTAGTCTTCAATCACTTTATACTGGACCTGTCCATATAAAGTATACATATAACAAACCGTAAAAAAACATAAGCAACAAATTTTTAACATGAATAGGTAACCAGATTTATGGCAGCCTTATAGCACAGGTACTGGATACATTAATCAAGTTAAAAATCATGATTCTTTTAAATGATGTTGTACCTAAAGACTTGATAAGTTTATACTGTTGCATACACTATTGCAGGTTCTCAAGTCAGTCATTCCATAAATGACTTCAAATTTGTTAGGTGTTGGTATACTTGTATTGCCCAATATCCACTTACATAGAGTTATGGAGTCATACAGCACAGAAACAGACTCTTCGGTCCAACTGAACATAATCCCAAATGAAACTAGTCTCACCTACCTGCTCCTGGCCCATATCCCTCTAAACCTTTCCTATTCATGTATCCATCCAAATTACTTTTAAATGTTGTAATTGTACTCACATCCTCCACATGAACAATCCTGTGTGTAAAACATTTGCCTCTTGCAGCTTTTTAAAAAATCTCTACAAAAGTGCCCATTCCTCATCTAAACCATTTGTCTTTTGCAGATGCTTCTTTGAATCTCTCCAAGAAATTACTTAACTGTATGAGGCAAGATACCACTAATTATTAGCCTGCCTTATTTCACAAGGAAGTGAAAATGGAGTAAGTCTGACAGATACACTTAATTCAATCAGCATCATCATATAGCCAGACCAGTAACCCAAACACAGAGACACAGATAACATTCTGGAAACTCGGGTTCAAATCCTGCCATGGCAAATGATGGAATTTGAATTCAATAAAAATCTGGAATTAAGAGCCTATTGATAATGATGAAACCATGGTCAATTGTTAGAAAAAAAAAATCAAGTTCACTAATACCCTTTAAGGAAGGAAACTGTTGTCCTATCTGGTATGCTCGCATTGCCCAATATCCATTTACACAGAGTCATAGTCATACAGCACAGAAACACAAACATACATCTGATTCCAAACCCATAGCTTAACTGCCCTCTGAAATGGCTTAGCAAGCAACTCAGTTGTACCAAACATCAGATGAGAAGAAATGAAACCAGAGATACCACCTGACATTGACCTAGGCACAAGAAATGGCAATGGCATAATCAGCTTTGTCAACCCTGGAAAGTCCTCCTTACTAACATGTGGGCGGCAAGTGCCAAATTGCGTGAGCTCTCTCTCAGCCTGACAGTCATACCCAAAGAATTATTCATTACAGACAATATCCCAGACAACACATCACCATGCCTGGATGTTTCCTGTCCCAACAGCATGTCAGGCCCAGCAGAGGTGGTGATACAGTGGTATACAGTCAGGAGGGAAGTGCCTGGAAATCCTCAACATTAACACCAGACACCATGATATCCCATGGTACCAGGTCAAACATGGACAAGGAAACCTCCTGTCAATTACACACACCATCTTCCCTCAGCTGTCAAATCTGTGCTCTTCCATATTGAACACTTAGAAGAAGCACTGACAGTGACAAGGGTGTAGGATGTACTCTTAGTGGGAGATTTTAATGTCCATCAATAATAATGGTTTGGCAGCAGCACTACTGATGGAGCTGATTGAGTCCAAAAGGTCATTGCTGTTCGACAGGTGGCGAGGGAACTAACACACTTGTCCTCATCCTCTCAAAACTGCCTGCTGCAGATACAACTGTCCGTGACAGTATCAGCATAGGTGACCACCGCTGTGGAGTCCCAAGGGTCGTATTCGCATTGAGAATGCCTTATATTGTATTGTGTGGCACTATCATTGTGCTAAATGGAACAGACTTCGAAAAGATCGCTAATATGCCTCATGAGAATGATTTTTTAAATAGTCAACCTAAGTAGTTTTGTTACTTCAAAAAGGTATCTCCTGTAAGAGTGGTGAAACATTGATTTTTATTTACTCGTCTTTTATTCATTTCAGAATGCATAAGTTTCAATGTATCTTCTTCAAACAATAATCTGCATAAAGCCAAAATAACAAATCTATTTTTAAAATGTTAGCTTAAACCAAATGTTTCAAGCAAAAAGATATCATCACAAAAATGTATTTGTAAACCATTTGCAGCATATTAAATATTATGCAAACATGTCAAGTGACTAAGACAAGTTCTTGATTCTTTGTGATAACTAACTGCAAACACAATTCATTTCAGATTTCATATCAAGAAATTACTTTAACAAGGCACATCTAAATGCTGCCATCTGGCGCAAACCTGCAGGCATTACATTACTTACGCTTCTCACTCTTTTATCAGCTTTCTGTTTCAGCTGCTCTATCTGTAAATAGATACAAGAATTTAACATACATTTCCATATAAATTGAACAAATTTAGTCATTGTCACAGAGAAATTACAAGTAATTCAACTGGGGTTTCAGATGAAATCAAGAGTGAGAGCAAAACTTAAACATTCCCCATCACCCAAATCTCAAGGAAAATGATTCATTATGGATCCTTCCCAAATTCATTAAAAATACTAGAGATCACTTGTGATTTCAATGTGAGATCATAAATCTGCAGTTGATTATAGAGGGCCAGGAGGAAATATTCAAAAGACAAGTCCACTGGAGTCTTTTCCTGTACCTCCCAATGGCTTGGCTGAAAAGTAGCATAAGTTGTGGCTTGAAAAAAGGTCACCCCAGTGATCAATCTTGAAATCACATGATTAAAGAAGAAATGTAAACTAAATATTGAAGCTAGATGATATAATCTGAATTGTTTTGATTTTACTATGAATGGACTTGGATTTACAGCATTCTTTTGTGTCTTCACGGCCAAGACTTACTGAAGCAATTGGAGTCACAGTTGTTTCCCATGTAGGTACAGCCATCAATTAGCAGAAGCATGATCTCACAAAGAAAAGAGACAAGTGAGCAGTTAATGTTTTATTGAGGAACGAATATTGCCCAAGATGCTGGGAGAACACCATGTGCCTATTTTGGCAAATTGCCTTCGGATATTTAGATCGGGTCTGGCAGAGATGCTGGAGATCAAATGGAACAAGAGACCAGGTGATGGTTTATAAAAAGGATAACTAGGTCAAAATGTATCTTGTGGTACAGTGGTAGTAACACTACCTCTGAGCCAGCAGACCTCAGTTCAAAACCTATCCTCTCCAGATGTGTACAATAAGATCTCTGAATAGATTGATTGGGAAAAAAAATTGGGTTAGACAGGATCTTGTTGTGCAGTGGTAATTTCCCTACATCTGAGCCAGGAGGCTGGGTTCAAGTTTGACTTGCTCCAGAGGTGTGTAATTGTATCAGTGAATTGGTTCATTAGAAAATAAAATAATTGGGTGAGAGAGGGCTGTTGTGGTACTATCCCTCCCTTAGGGACAGGAGGCTTGGATTCAGGTTCCACCTACTTTAGAGGCATTTCATAACATCTTTGAACAAGTCGATTAGAAAATATAATAATTGGGTGAGAACTGAGCATATATATGAGGAACATGTAGTCCAAGTGTTAAGAGTTTTATGATGTGCAACTTGAAATAAAACTCTTAACTACTAACACTCTGGACAAAGGAATAGTGGGCATTGTGGCTAGGTTTGCAGATGACACAAAGGCAGCTGGAGGGACACGTACTGCTGAGGAGGTGCACAGGCCGCAGAAGGACTTGGATAGGCTACGAGAGTGGGCAAGGATGTGGCAGATAGAATACAACCATGGTAGGTAGAATAGACGCATAGGCTATTTTCTAATTGGGGAAATGCTTCAGAAATCTGAAGCACATGGTAGTTAGGAGTCTTACTTCAGGATTCTCTTAACATTAACATGCAGGTTCACTTGGTAGTTAGGAAGGCAAATACAGTGTTAGCAGGCATTTCAAAAGGGCGAGAAAACAAGAGCAGAAATGTACTGCTGAGGTTGTACAAGGCTCTGGTCAGAATATATTTGGACCATTGTTTGCAGCTTTGGGCCGAATACCTAAGGAAGGGCCTGCTGGTCTTGAAGGCTGATTGCAGGAATGAAGGCCTTGTTATATGGGGAGCGGTTGAGGACTCTTGAGTCTGTACTCGCTGAAGGTTAGAATGATGTGGGGGAGGGTGGGTGGTGATGTCATTGAAACTTATAGGATACAGAAGGGCCAGATTGGAGCAGACACGTAGAAGATGCTTCCACAAATAGAGAGACTATGACTTGAGGGGTGCAGTCTCACAGTGAAGGGATAACCCTTTAGAATGGTGATGAGGAGGAAAGTGAAGGGAAGTTATTCTCTGAAGCTCATTGTCACAGAAGGCTGTGAAGTCCAATCATTGAATGTATTTAAGACAGAAATAGTTAGGTTTTTGATTAGTAAGGCAAACAAAGGTTAAGGGGAGAATGCAGGAGAATGGGGTTGAGAAGCATATCATTATAACATACAAATGATGAATGGTGGAGCAAAGTTTGATGAGCAGAATGGCCTCATTCTATTCCTACATCTGATTGGCTGCCTAGAAAGATATACACCTATACCCTGCCTAGCCAACCTTTCAACCTCTGTTGTGTTAGTGTTTAACAATGTGAAAGGCTACACTTGAAATTATACATCACTCGCTTCAGTGTCGCAATGGCATCTCAGTATAGATTATGTTCCCAAGTCCTGGAATGGGTCTTGCACTTGGAATGAAAGAACACTAGAAATTGGACCAAACAAATTAACAACATTTTAATATCAAAGAGAATTAAAAATCATATTGAAGCAGGCCACAGAATAATTAGTGAAATCTGACCTTGCCAGGGAGTTCAGAAGAAAACACATGGTTTAATGAAATTTTAAAACTTAACAGAAAAATGATTTTTGAAAAAATATACATTGTACATTTTTATTTGCTTCTTAATATTTCATATGATATAAATAACTTACATAGAACATTACAAGAGTATTTTAAAAATTAACCGTTAATGAGTACTGATGGCTGCCTTCACGAACAGGCCAGAAAATTCCATCTGTATCGGGAACTCCAGACCACGTGAACACCTGTCTGAAGTTTTTCCACTTGCTTCCAAGGTCATATGGGAAGATGAATTCCTCACCAGTTTGATAATACTGGATTCTGTCTTTGGCCTACGATAAGGAGACAGGTGTACTATTAAATTTGGAAAATTTATTATTGTGTTGAATATGGTAATCTGCAAAACAAATTACAAATAAATAAAACAGGGTAAAGTAAAGGCATTACATCACTGACTATCACATCCTATCACCTGTAATGATATAACTACTTTCAAACCTTGCTCCAGTTGCACATAAGACATGATAGTTTTATTTCCTGAGCAGGCTGTGCTCGTTTAACTGAACTGAATTCACCCAAAGTTCCTCAATAAATCATTATGATATACTTAAATGTAAAATAAAAAAAAAACTGCAAATGCAGGACATCTGAAACAAACAAAAACAGAAATTACTGGAGAAACTCAGCAGGTCTGGCAGCATCTACCAAGAGAAAACAGAAATAACATTTCGAGTGATGCTTCTTCAGAACCTTCAGTAGATTTACTGCCCTATCAATTAAATCTTGATCATCAGCGAAGTAGTGGAAGGGGTAAATGATGGTGTTTTCAAGCAGCAAATGCTCAGTCATAAAATTAAGTTTGGCTCAGACACTCAGTTCCTGGCCACATTATAGCTTGGTCTAAACTTGAGCAAAACAGCAGAATTCCAAACAAGAGGCAAGCATAACTGCCCTGCATGTCAAGACATTTTACAGCGTATGGAGCCTTAGCAAAATTAGAGTGAATGGTCCAGCATTTATAAAGGTACAAGTAAGGAGTGATGGAATAATCGCCACTTATCTGTTTGGGTGCAGCTCCAATAACACAAGATGCCATCCAGAACATAGCAGCCTATTGACTGGCACCTCATACATTCACTTCTATCACAATTAACACACAATTGTAGTAGTGTGCACCATCTCCACAACACACTGCAGTAGCTCACCCAAGACTCGTTAGACAGTAACTTTCAAACCTGCAACCATGATCACCTAGCAGGACACGAGCAGCAGATACATGGAAAGAAACCAATGCATAATTGGGCAATCACAAGTTTGCCAATCCAAGATTGACCATGGACCATTTATGCTCCGGTCATGCACTATTAAGACAACTAGAGTTCATAGTGTCTCTGATCATGGCTAGGAAGGGTTAATAAATGGTAATTCTTCAGGATCAGTCTGCAAGGTAAAGGCTGAAGATAAAGAGGGTTATCTAAAAAAAAAAGGCATATCTCCTAATTCCTAAAATCCTCTCTAACATAACAAGGCTCAAAGTGAGCATGCTGGAATACAAACAGCATAATTCAAACTCTCCTCTCCTTGTGTCTTCAAGAACCCAAAAAAGAACAACAATGTTTCTGGACCACCATCAAAATCATGGCATTTATCACTGTTGAGTAATGAGTGGTAGCTTAGAATCTTGGAATTTGCAACCTAACACCATTATGAAAACAATGCAAAAGCAACATGATTCAAATAGCCTCAACCACCAGTGTTTTTCCAGGGTACCTAAGTATATACAGTAAATGTACCATGGTTATGTCATCCAAGATTTATTCCAAGATAAACTTTGATTGTTTTGATAATGTCTTCACAACTTTAACCATTTGGGACATTAAAATGTAAAATAATTGTGATTATAAACTTACAATTTACCGAGTCAGAGAGTTATAGAACATGGAAACAGACCCCTTCGCTCCAACTTGTTCATGCAAGCCTACCTTTTCTTCAATCCAAACTTCGATTGTGGTTTTATTTCTGAGGATCACTTTCATCTACAACAAAAAAAAAGAAGATCAAAACAATGAACTCTAATGCCCATGCTAATGTTAGTCAATTCAAACATTTAGAAGAGAGTCTATTATAATACAGTAGTCTCTCAGTCAGTAGAATAGGCACTAATTCTTGGTAAAGTTCATAGCTCAACATCAGTAGAATGTTTGGAATGCAATGTAGAAAATAATTGGAACTGTGCACAGTTCTGAGTGTGGGTCTTATTGGACAATAAAGAGACTGGAACGGTGCACAATGCTCCAAGTGTGGGTCTAACGTGGGATTCTTATATATCAAATTAATAGAATTGATAGTACTAAAATAAAAAAAAGGTATCTTTAAATAATAAGGTTCAATTTTTTTCAATGGAATTAATCAGGATGGGGAAAAAAATTGCAACAAATTGATTTATCAAAACATTCAATTTCAAATTGTACCTGAATGAAAAATAACATGCCGACAGCTATTGTTGTACCAATTGCCAATCCCAAAGCAAAGAGTGAGGCTGCAAATCCATAAATTCCAAAAGGAACAACGAATTGTGTATCCCTTCGAGGCAGACTCATGTCAATCTTTACTGAACTCCAACCAAATGATATCTGAAATAAAAGCAATACTTTAAAATATATTTTATTTTGAAAAAAATACACAATCATCAAGCAAATTGATGTCAATGTACAAACAAATCCAATTAAGAATTTCCTCACGATCAAATGCTACACTATGTGCAAATTTGGCTATGATATTTGAGATTACTCCCACAGGAGTGAACAATACCATAATTACTAATGTGATACCATTTACTTGGAATAATGTCATGCCTTACTTACCCTGTTATAAAGCTGTGTGTACATGGTCATGATTAAAATCACAGAAGCATGAATACAACCCAACGGTGCTAACAACAGGAATGAGGTAAAGTAGCCATGGTTCAAATTACCACAACAATTATTGATCCATGGACAATGATGATCCATCTTCATGACACATCTGGAAGCACAGAGGGTAAATATTAGGTCAGCACAAGTGCAACTCTGTCAAGCCAAAATACCAAATGACCAGGAAAGGGCACAGTCCACTGCAATACTTATAATAAGCTAAGGAATTAAATAATAAATTAAATAATAGGTTAAGACTTCTCATTTTACTTCGATTTTAATCAAATGCAGCAATTCATGTGTAATGTATATTTTATATATATAAAAACCTATTATGAACAATTTAGATGTAACAAGATGCACAGTGCAAACCAAAAGCAATGAAGAGTTTTGTATCTGTAACGAAGTCCCGAGATAATATTTACCTGATTTTTAAAATTTCGGTATTAAAATACAAAGGTAATGTAATACACAAGATACCTTTCTTTGTTAACATAGTTGACAGCCTACAAGACAATTCCATTGCCATTGACTAAGCATGAAGCATGTCAAGTAATTTGAATTACATGGTACATCTGACATTAGTTTTACATTTATTATGCTTTCATTACATTCACACATATTATTTAAATGGAAAGTGTACTATTCCATTTAAGAGACCCATGCAATCCTTTCAAAAATGAAGACTTGCATTCAAATAATAATTTCAAAGGTAGAAAAATACTGTACAGCAAAGGGAAAAATATGATTACTAACTAAATATCACATAAATAAGATTTATCAAAGCTAGATTAGAAGGGGACCTTTCCTCTGAATTTTGTATTTTATTTTCTAAAGTGTAGTCAAAACTGTAGTGTAGAAATCAAAGTATGCAATAAGCACATTGTAAACTTCCATAAATAGTACTGGCAATAATTATAACAGCTATCAGACAATTTATTTCTGTGGTGTTTAACGAGAGATAAGCATTGGCTTATCTTTGAAATACTGCCAGGGGTCTTTCTATCTTACAAAGAAGTCATAGCCTCAGTTTAGTACACAATGATCAGTATAGTGCTGGATCATCAGCTGACAATTTGAGCTTATGCCCCTCATTGAAATGGGCAGAAGGAGTTGTATGACTTACTGCAATAATAGAGTACAGATAGTCCACTTATTTCTACTTGAAATCTAGGCCACTAACTTTCAGGAATTAGTTAGAAAATAATCGCTCACTACTGGGCCACTTGGTCATACCCTCATCTGTCAGCTGTTTCCCTGCTGCTAATTGAAGCTTGGCATGGAGGTGCAAGCTTGAGAAATTCTGACTGAGAAGCTAATACTTGAGACACAAACCATTTCAGGGGTGTGTTCCCTAAATAGTGCAGCCAAAGAAGCATGGTTGTGCCATGACGTGCTCATCTTCTCCTCTGGCTTGATACAAACTGGTCGGAACCATGCAACACAGTTCTTAGTAATGCAGAGCTGCAGTGTGTAATTTTGATATTGATGCTATAGGTGATACTCTGCAGTTACTTACCAAGCTCATTTGTAAAAGGTTTTCAACTTCTACTACAGGACAGGACATGCAGGAAGAGCATGCAGATGTCAGAACTGACATATTCCCTCTCAATTTATACTACCTTCACATGGTTAAAAATCACACAAACACCAGGTTATCGTCCAACAGGTTTATTTGCAAGTATAAATTTTTGTAGCACTACTCCTTCGTCAGGTAGCTATCTGATGAAGAAACAGTGCTCTGAAAGCTTGCACTTTCAAATAAATCTGTTGGGCAATAACCTGGTGTTTATGTGATTTTTAACTTTGCCCAACCCCAGTCCACACCGGCAACTCCACATCATGGCTACCTTGACATGGACATAGTGCTTCATTTCCACCAAGTTAAAAGTTTTGTAATTTTCTACTTCATATAATTGCGAAAACAATATCACCACAAGGATGGTAGCAGATAAAGGGCAACTCCCAAGAGAGCACGGAATTTACAATACATGCAGCCTTACTGTCATCTACTATTTCTGGAGAACAAATATTTAAAAGTCTAGAAACACAGTCACTAGTCAAAGGAGCAGAAAGTTTAGAAGCGAGACAAAAATCAAGATATTTATGAGGAAGCCTTTTAAAAATGTAGGTATTTCAGAAGAGAATTCTCACAAACAGCAGCAAGATGACTGACCATTGCATCACTGACAACAGAGTATGAAGTGAAGAAAATTCATCTCATACCTGAACTGCGAGGAAATGCAGTGCACAAGCCAAGACAGGGACTAGCGAATGCTAGAAATCTGATTGGGCAAAGCCAGAGAACTGTACACAAGAGCAAAGATTTTGAAGTGTAAACAGTGCAGGGTTTCAGTGGAAATTTAATAAAGATAGTGGTGAGAGATCCTGAAAATAAACTAGAGCTGACTGTAAGGAAGGGAGGAGAGATCACCGAATGAGCTGGTTATACTTGAGAAGTAAAACTATGACAGGATAGAAACAACAAGGATTTCCCTAGCAGAAGTGTCTGCAAAGTACTGACAACCAACAATAATCAAAAGGTCACAAAGAGGTGAGAATAATAAATTGGTTACATAGATCAAAGACAGCTAGAAGGAATAACACACCAATACATTTTTCAGTTCCATTACAGAAGTTGTTTTTACTATGTTAGAAATAAATTTTCAAAGAAAAATTCATATCATTTGAATATAAACAATCGTTTGAACCAAAATAGCAAATACAAAATAAAGTTTATAAATTTAAGCAGAAATTGGCATAAGTAATAACTTCACTGTTAGAGTGATTGGTGAAGAAATTAGACTTTGGTAATATCGTCAAATATAGTTGAATTGTACTTGCTGTATTATGGTTCATCATGTTCAGTTATCGTCATCTTAATCAAACTGAACAGAGAATAGGTAAACCAAGTAGATAACAAAAGTAACTTTCTGTATTATGCTCCTGACTTTAATGGTTTTATTTATGGAGCAAATGGGAATAAACAATAACAAATTAATTTTAAATAATTCCAGACAGAATTGACAATGGGAAAGCTGTTTTTGATTCTATGCATTTTCACACTCAATGTTAAATTACTATGATTATTCCTACAAACTAATGCCTAAGACTAAGTCTAATATTCAACTGGCAAGATATACATCAGGGGAAAAAAGAAAAGTTGTTACTTATTTAAAATGGGTTAGTAATTGGGAAGTTTTCCTTCAGTGCAGGAAGAGCAGTTTGACAATTCACACAAACCTTTCCTCAATATCTTCCCACTCATTCTGTAAACTTTCTCCACTACAGAAATCATTCTCAACATGCAAAATTAGGATGATAAATTAGATAGATAAAGTGAGTGGGCAAAGATCTGGCAAATAAAGCATAATGTGGGAGAATGTGAAAATGCTCATTTTAAACAGGAAAATGAATCAAGTATGACATCCAAATTGTGAATGTTTATAAAGTGCATGTAGATGTGGAGGGGTTTGGCTGACTTAATGCTAATAGAATGTCATTGTTTGAAGGAACGGAACACAATGCAATGAGGTTAGCTTTCAGACATGCAGGGGTTTGGCAAGATGACATAGTGTGTTTTTTTAATTATTCACTCATGGGATGTAAATGTCACTAGCTGGGCAGCACTTATACCTGTCCCAAGTTGCCCTTGAAAAGGTAGTGATGATTTGGCTTCTTGAACTGCTGCAGTCCACATGCTTAGGTAGACCCACAATTCCGTTAAGGAAGGAGTTTCAGGATTTTGACCCAATGAGACTAGTGGAACAGCAATATATTTCCAAGTCAGGATGCCGAGTGGTTTAGAGGGGAACTTGCAAGTGGTAGTGTTCCCATGAATCTGCTGCCCTTGTCCTTCCAGATAAAAGTGATCGTGGGTTTGGAAAGAGCTATCTAAGCATCTTTGCAGAACTTCTGCAGTGCATCATGTAGGCAGCATATACTGCTGCTACAGTGCATTCGCATTGGAATAATTGAGCGTTTGTGGATGTGATGCCAATCAAGCTGGCTGCTTTGTCCTGGACAGTGTCAAAGTTCTTGAGTGTTGTTGGAGCTGCATTCATCCAAGGAAGGGGGGAGCATTTTATCACACTCCTGACTTGGTGCCTTCTAGATGGTGGGTAGGCTTTGGGGAGTCAAGGGTTATTAACAGCAGAATTCTTAGCATTTGACTTGCTGTTTTAGCCCAGTATTTATGTTGTTCAGTTCAGTTTCTGGTCAAAACATCCAGAAGGTTGATAGCGCTGGATTCAGTGATTATAATGCCATAGAATGTCAAGGGCAATGGTTTGAATGTTTCTTATTGGAGATGGTCATTGCCTGGCATTTGTGTGGCACAAATGTTACTTGCCATTTTTCAGTCCAAATCTGGACATTACCCAAGTCTTGCTGCATTTGGACTTGGACTGCTTCAGTATCTCAGGAGTTGCGAATGGTATTGAACATTTGCGCAATCATTGGTGAACATCCCCAGTTCTGACCTTTTGATGGAGGGATGACATTGATGAAAGAGCTGAAGATGGTTAGGCCTAGGACACTACCAAGAGAAACTCCTACTGCGGAGGACCTTCAAAACTGCAACCATCTTTGTATGTATCAGGTATGACTCCAACCAACAGAGGTTCCTTAGATTCCCATCGATTCCAGTTTTGCTATGGTTCCTTAATGCCACAATCAATCGAATGCTGCCTTCACGTCAAGGGCCGTCACTCTCATCTCACTTCTGGCGTTCAGTTCTTTTGTCTGTGTTTGAACCAAGGTTGTAACAAAATCAGGAGCTAAGTAGCCCTGGCGGAACCCCACTGGGCATCAGTAAGCAAGTTATTGCTGAACAGATGAGACTTGATAGCATTGTTGATGACACCTTCCATTACTTTACTGATAATCAAGCATAGACTGATGGAGCGGTAATTGGCTGAAGTAGATTTATTCTTTTTTTCAGGATAGGATACTTAGGTAATTTTTCACATCATCAGATAAATGCCAGTGTTGCACCAGTACTGGACTAGCTGGCTAAGAATGCAGCACCTTATGGAGCACAAGTCTTCAATACTATTGCCAGTAGTCAGGGTCTGTGGCTTTTGGAATATCTAGTCTCTTCAATAGTTTTTTGATATTACATGGAGTGAATTGAATTGCCTGAACACTGGCAACTGTGATTCTGGGGTGCTCTGGAAGAGGCCAAGATGGATCATTTTGGCACTGCTGGCTGAAGATAGTCGCAACTGCTTCAACCTTATCTTTTGCATTGATGTGCTGGCCTCTCCCATCATTTTTTTTTATTTTTTATATCTGGAAGTGCTATCACACACCTGAATGGTTTCTCCACCACCAAATCACTGGAACATATTTTTTTGTTTTTAACTGCTAACCATCACCAGTAAATCACTCATGTTGCAAGTTGAATATTTACATGCAAGCCCATTAGCGTCAACTCTCCCATCATTGAGGATGGGGAAATTTGAGTCTCCTCTTCTAATGAGTTGTTTAATTGTCCACCACCATTCACTCGTGGATGTGGCAGGACTGCAGACCTTAAATCTGATCCATTGGTTGTGGAATGACTTGGCTTTGTCTGTCACTTGCTTATTCATTTTGGCGTATGTCGTCCTGTTCTGTAGCTTCACCAGGTTGACATCTCATTTTTAATGACGCTTGGGGCTGTCCTGCCATGCCTTCTTGCATTCTTCATTGAAACAAGGTTGATCCACTAGCTTGACAGTAAGGTAGAGTAGGGAATATGCCAGGTCACGAGGTTGCAGATTATACTGGAGTGAGATTCTGCTGCTGATAGCCAACAGTACCTCATGAATACCTAGTTCGAGTTTCTAGATCTGTTGGGTACCAATACTGTCATTGAAAGATCCATTTACAGCAGGCAGATTGGTGAGGATGTAGTCAAGCACGTTGGTTACCCTCACTGCCTGGCATAGATCCAGTCTAATAGCAACAATCTTTAGGACTCAATCAGCTCCACCAGCAGTACTGCGACCAATGCATTCTTGGTGGTCAACAATGAAATCCTCCATATCACACCATTGCCGCCATCAGCTCTTACTTCAAGTGTTATTCACTACGGAGGAGAATGGATTTACCAGTCGAGCGAGGACTGCATAGTAATCAGCAGGAGGTTTCTTTAACTACGTTTGACCTGATGTTGTGGGACTTTGTGGTGTCCAGAGTCAATGTTGAGGATTCCTAAAGTAACTCCCTCCCGATAGTATACCACTTTTGTTGGGGATACCTGGTGGCCATACCCAGGGGTGGTGAGTGTGTCTAGGACATTGAGCATGACTATGTTAAGCTATTGCTGACTAGTTTGTGAAACAGTTCTCTCAATTTTGGCACTATCCCCCACATGTAATGAGGGACGACTTTGTAAGTTTTACAGGGCTGCTTTTACCTTGTTACCACATACAACATTGACTTCCTTATTTATGAAAAGATGTAATTGCATTGGTCCAGTTCAGAGAATGTTTACTAGATGAAACAGGAAACACAACCCATATAGAAAGGTTAGACAGGCTAGAATTGTATCTGCTGTAGTTTAAAAGGGTTAGAGGAGACCAGATTGAAACATATATGCAAAAAGAATACTTCTTTTGGGAGAATCTAGAACTAAGGGTCATTGATTCAACATAAGACTGTGCCTGGGGTCAATCTTTAAAAGTCAGCATCTGCAGACCTCACTTTCTCCTCAGTCTTTAAAAGACAGGTAAGGAGAAATATTTTGTCAGAGTCACAAGTCTTTGGTACTCCCTGCCTCAAAACTCTGTGGAAGTAATTTTCTTTGATATTTTTAAGGTAGAAATACATATATTCTTGACAAGCATGTCATGACAAGTAAATGTTTAACGGAGTTCGTGGGAATGTGGACTGATCAGATTACCTTGGGTCTTATTGAATGTTGGAGGCAGGTTTAGGGACCGAGTGGCATACTCCTGTTCCCAAATCATATGTATGTTCTTATGTCTTTATGAGACTATATAGATTTAACACGATACCGTACAATGAGTTGCAATACAATTTCAATATAAATTGATGAAACAGTGTAATGTTCAGA
This sequence comes from Chiloscyllium plagiosum, assembly GCF_004010195.1. Classification (NCBI taxonomy): domain Eukaryota; kingdom Metazoa; phylum Chordata; class Chondrichthyes; order Orectolobiformes; family Hemiscylliidae; genus Chiloscyllium; species Chiloscyllium plagiosum. Next base: position 34,090,174 of record NC_057731.1, read on the forward strand.
TTGTAATAGTTATTTAAAGCACTTCAGTGCAATTCAATTCTTGAAACTACTAGAAATTAGCAAATATTACAGTGGATGTAATAATCATTATAATCTAGTTGCACACATTTATCATCTAACAATAAGTAATCAAATTTGGTTAAATTAGGAAGGGTAAAGTTTACAAAGTTATTAGTCTGAATGGAAAATAGCTGCAAAAACACTAGAGTCAATCGACATCTAAAAGAGACAAATTATTTTAGACAAAGTTTTTCCAATTTAAATATTAAATGGTGAGCTATCTTTTCAGATTGGACAATGTGTGCTGTAATTCTTTGATAGTTCAGATTGCAACTTGAGTGAGTTTTTATATTTTTGTGAGTATGAATGCATCATATCTCACCTTGAGGTGAGGAGTATCATCTGTAAATAGGCATAAAATTGATCTTGTCATTACAAGGACCAAAAACAAACCATGCATTACCTGATTAGGTTAATTCATAACTCTTTTTTTAAAGCAGGTAAAGAACTTATTTTTAAAAAGAAAAAGGGAACAAAAATCAAAACACAATGAGAATGTTATCAAGAAAATGATTGAAATAGCTCTCTTGATGGAAAATGTTCTCCAATTTCAAAATATAGTTATTGCAAAATTGTACAAAATGAGGTCCCACAGTTGTGCTTTTCTACGTGAACTGGTCCAACCATACCTGTTACATTTACGACAATGATGAGACCGTGGGGCCTTGTAACCTTGACAGATTCTGCAGTCCTGAAGATAGACTGCATCCTGAGGGTTGTCCTGGAACAGAGTATATAGATAATTACAATGATTGTAGTTGATTTCAGTATAAGAATATAGATATTGATTACAACAAAAGAGAATGAATGATTCAGTTATCATGTGTGAGAGAATGCGAGATGCCAGAACGAGCGAGAGAGAGCACATGTGCAGATTCCTGGGTTACTAATTGCCTGTATCATGAGAAGTGTTATTTTAGGTAGTAAAGTTCAAAGTTGGGCAAACATGCACAGCTTTCTCAGCAGTGTTGCTAATAGTGCCTGTTAGAGATTTCAATTACTGCAACAGAGAAGACAAAATACATCACGATAAATGAATTGCAGAAGTATTAATCCAAAAATGTGCAGAGATAGGAAAACAAAAGTGCACACAATTTTAGAGGAAATTACTGCAAATTCTGGAATCTGTACTGAAAACACAAAGTACTGGCAATCACAGCAGTACCCAGGAAGAGAGAGCAAGCTAATGTTTCAAGTCTAAATGATTCCTCATCAGAGTTAAACTGAAGTATGGATGGGACAGCACTTAAGCAATGGACCAGGGGGAGGGAGGGTTCGGTGGAGTGATAGGAGAAAACAGATGTTGATAGTTCAGATTAAATTATTGGAATGTGAGAACAATGGCGTGTCTAACTACCAGACTGAAAAGAACAGACAGTCCCACTGGAGTCGGGGGGTGGGGTGGGGTGGGGTGGGGGAGGAGGAAGAGATATTTTACTCCCACTTTCTCCCACGCATTCTGTTTAAACAAGTGCATCTATTCCTCTTTCAGTTGTGTTTTCAAAGACACTACTATATTAAGTTCACAAAATGTCTTTTTATTCCAGAAAACTTAGTATGGAATTCTGGGGAGCTACTGGTTTACTACTGTATTTTGGGAGTGAAATTCCTCTGACTTATGACCCTTTATGTCATTTTAAGAATTTCCAGTTAGTAGGCTCCAGCTGCTGCCTCTTCACCATTGATGTGCAACCCCTTTACATGTCCATCCCCCAGCAGGATGGTCTCAGGGCTCTTGCTTATTCCTGGAGAAGAGGCCTGAACTGCCCCCATCCACCACCACCCTCCTCCACCTGCCAAGCTTACCCTCATTTTGAACAAATTATCCTGTAACTCCTCCTACTTTGTTCAGATCCAAGAGACAGCCCCAGGGTAACCCCATGATCCCTAGCTATGCCTGTCTCATTGAGTATGTGGAACATTGCTTGCTCCCATCCTACGCTATGTCCACCCACAACGTTTTCCTCTGGTATATCATCAGTGCTGCTTCCCTCTACCATCCGGATTTGGAAAAATTAACCAATTTCCACTCTGCTCTCATCTTCTCCTATTCTATCTCTATCACCACCCTTCCCTTCTTTGACTTCTGTTTGGGGATCGGCTGTCCATCAACATCCAGTACAAACCCACTGACTTCCACAGTTACCTCGACTATAAATCCTTACCATGCTTCTTGTAAAGACCCTCGTCCAGTCTTCCAGCTCCTCCAACTCCGTCGCATCTGTTCCGATGATACCAACTTTGACAAGGGGACCTCCAAAATGTCTACCTTCTTCCTCACCAACGATTCCCCAGTACCGTTGTTGATAGGGCCCTCAGCCGGATGTGACTCATTCCCGTACTTCAGCCCCAAACCACTCTTCCCTCCCACAACGGTGCTAGGACCTTCCTTGTCCTCACCTATTATCCTACCAGCGTCCACATCCAAAGGATCATCAGCTGCCATTTCCACCACATCCAGCAGAATGCTAACACCAGACACACCCTCCCTTCCCTTGTTAGCCTATTACAGGGACTGTTCCCTCCGAGACACCTTCGCTCAATCCTTCTATTCTCCCAATATCCATCCCCACTCCCACAGCACCTTCCCTTGCAATCGCAAAAAAATGTAACACCTGCTCATTTACTTTCTTCCACCTTCGAGGTGAAGCAGCATTTTACCTGCACTTCACTCCATCTGGTAGATGCTCACAATGTGGTGTCCTCTACTTGAGGGAGACGAAGTGTGGACTGGGCGACCGCTTTGCAGAATACCTATATTATGCCCACAAAACTGACCCTAAGCTTCCAATTGCCTACCATTCCAACACACCATTGTGTTCCCTGGCCAACATTTCTACTTGAGGCTTGCTACAATGCTCCAGTGAGCATGAGCTAAAAGAACATCACATTTACTGCTTGGGAACTTTGCAATCTTCTGGACTCAACATATTGTTCAATAATTTTAGGTTCAGAGCACCTTCTTCCATCTTCTTACCCAAATACCAGGGTCTGTTATTACATGAAGTGCTACCACAAACAACTGATTGTCAACCATTAATGGACCCCATTAACAGCTATAGATTCTTCTAGGCTGACATTAACCCATTTCTTAGTCTGCCCAACTGTTTTTCTCTCTATTTGGACTCCATCTATCATTTATTTTTTTCCCCTTCCCCCAACCTCTCTCTAGCATACACACCAACCTTCTCCAAGCTATAATCTGTTCTGAAAAAGGGTATCCAAACCCAAAATAGTAACTCTGCTTTACTCCACAAATGTTGCCAGACTTGCTGAGTTTTTCTAGCGATTTCTAATTTTGTTTCCTCTTTCTGGTATTGCTCATCTTTCCTCTTTTTGGCATGTCTCGTCAACATACTTAGTTGGGATTGAATAGTTTGCCAGACAGTTGTCAGGTGCTGCTGCAGTCTGCCCTATATCCTTTATAACTTTGGGGAAGGTCTGTTCAAACCCCAGGATGCTGAACTGAGCACAAGGGGGATTGAGCTATATGCAGCAACGTGCTAGTCTCAGCTGGGATGTAACATATTAATTGGAAGGTTATGTTATGAAACACTTCACAGGGCTATGAGTGCAGAGAACCTGGTTTATAACAGTATTTGAAACTGTTGTTTGTTATTTAGGTTATTGTCTGTGATTTGTGAGGAGTTGACCCCAAACAGGAAAACTTGACACACTAGGCACTAATTATGAAAGATCAGGAGAGATTCATTAATTCTTCAATCAAAAATTGACAAGTAGATGGAATGTCAATGTGTTTCACTGAGATGACTACCATTGCTTCAGGCAAGTTTGCAACATAGTAGAAAGCTCAGATCGCTTACACATTGAGCAACCACAATGATTGCTGGGAGCATTAAGCGGCATAGACTTACCACTCACAATGCAAGTTCAAAGAACCCTGATCTCTACTCTCACCTTATTCAATCACCATTACATTAGACACACAACCAGACAGCGAGTATTACATTTGTTGTAGAAATCTTGTAATAATTATCTACATACAGCTTACAATAGATCCAAACAGCCATTGTAATTTTAAACATTTTATATATTTAAGAGAAAAATTAAGGAAAAGGAGCAGACATGTTCTTCTTACCGGTTTCCATCCAATTGGGACATAGCCAGGACCAACAAACATTGCATTAAAGTAGTTGTAAAGTATAAGAACTGTCCAGTTTATCAACAAAATGAAATTTATGCTTCCACCAGGAGTGTCAAGAGGCCAATACCAAAGCACTGAGTCTAT
>NC_057731.1:34094982-34280982 GCF_004010195.1 Chiloscyllium plagiosum
TGCCATTTACAGCTTTCCCAGACTGATCTTTGATTTCTCTATTTGTCCCACCATGTTCTTTTGCTTTGAATCATCATCTTTTGCATTTCCGTCCTCTGTCCTGTCACAGAATGTATCTTCTATTCATTCCTCCCTTCCCTGTACCCTTCCCTCTGAATTTGCTAAAACCCTGTTACATCTCTAAACATTTCCAGTTCTGATGAAAAGTCGTCACCTGAAACATTAATGCTGTTTCTCTCTTCACAGAATCTACAAATACTCTTCAAACTGTATTTTCTGTTTTTATTTTGGGTTTCAGCATCTTCAGTATTTTGCTTTTGTCTCTTCAAGGGCTGCTGGGTAGGCTGCATGTAGACTAGGTTATTTCAAATGCAGAAACCAGTACCAGCTAGAAGACATGGCTAGATATATCAGCTCAAATTAATTTCTATTACCTATGATATTTGTTTAATATTTCTAAAACTTACATTTTGATTGCAATTGTGAAATATTTTCTACATTGCTATTTGGAAATGCACCATTGCTAATAAAGATGACATTGTCAAAATAGTTTTGCCAGGTCATGACTTAACTCTGCCATTTGTTTCACTTAATTCCAATATAGTCTGTGTTATGAAACCTAAATTAACTTCACGATATATTTTGATTGTGCTATGTATGATGCATTGTAGGATGTGTCACAGATCTCACATGTGGCTCTGCTGCTTTACTGGCTTGAGGTTTAGCAAATAATTATGGAATAAAGTTACAGATTATACACTTAGTCATGTATCCTTGATATCTTCACATTGTTTTTAAAGTAAATAGCCATTTAATTTGAGCCTCTGGGAATTGTTTTTACTGTAACTTGTGAGTTGTGCTGTTTTCAGCGATGACAGGAGCTTGTACTTCTACCTTTAAAAGATGAAATGGTATTCCACAGTCCCATTTGTTAAACTCCATATATCAAATTTCACTGTTGAATTAGGTGACATTTTTCAATCATTATTGTCTAAATATCTTAATCATTTGGCAAATAGATGTGATATGGAATGTTTGTTCATTTCTTTATTCTCTAGATGACAAAAAAAGTATGGTTGCAAATGTGGAAAAGCAGATGGAAGAAGCTCGGGAACTGGTAAGAAACTGCATTCGATAGTTACTGCGGTTTGTTTTATTTATTTGAATTCAGTGTGAAGAATTGCTATTTGAATCCAGCCTCCTGCTTGTCTACATTTGAATCCAGAGAGTGAAAGATGAAAAATAGTTTCAGGAAAATAGAACTATTAAAATTATAAATAACTAAAATTAGAAAATTTAAATTTCCATATAATTTGTTTAAATGTTAATGCAAGTGTAAATGTTCTGTTCCAGATGAATGTTGGTGAGATAAATTTTATTGGGCTATCTTTGGTGCTAAAAATTAGCATCATACGGTTTATTGATATGTTTCATTCCCTTGTGCACTGTCCCATCAACTTATCTTTGAAATAGCTCTTTATTTGGCAGGAAATTTAGGCTGTTAAGTAGGTAAAAAGACATGTTTCTACAGCCTTATCCTTTTAGTCGGAGAACAACATGATTAGAAGCAGATAGCTTCATTTGCTTAAAAAGAGAATCCTATCAAGGCAGTGTTTCTTTCAAAACACAGAGATTAAACTGATTAGGGGTTTCGTTCTTAGTATGCATGATCACAGGAGTGTGTAAGTAAAAAAGGCTTTTATTTGACATAGATTAACATGCTGTGAGATTTATTCATATCATAATGCCAAGTTACAACATTTTATAATCATGTTCACAAAATAAGTCCTCTTATTTTGTAGTTCTTAGAGCAAACGAATTCAATTGTCCAATAATTTCACTTAAGCAGTGTAAATAGCAGAGTTGGGGCTCAATGCTTTAAAATAATAAAATTACTAGTAGAAGAAACATTGATTTGAGGAACTTAGAATTATTATAAGTCTATCTTTATTCAATTAGAACACTCGTTGATTGTTTTTCTCAAATTATAGTACAAGGTTGATCATTTTTCACTTTGCAGGAATCTACCAAAAATAAAACTGATTAATGATTCTTGTTGTCTTGGGAATAAAATTACCTCTCAAGAATGTTTGTATGGAAGTGGTCGCACTGGAGTTTATTATTGTCACAAAGCTGGTCCTTTTTCTAAAAGCTGTTCCTTTTCTCAAGGATACTGTGTCTTTGATTTTTCTCAGAGGGGTCGTGAAGCAGTCTGGGCTTCGAATTGGCTGGTTTGGTACAGAGATGAAAGGGTTTATTGGGAGGCCTTTTATGTTAATACGTAGACAGATGAGACTTTAGACCATAGCTTTCATGTTTTCAAAGTAGCCTGTATAATGAAAGGGGAGTGGTCAGTCCTGAAAGCTGAATTCTTGTTGTTAGTCAGTTCAGTTCAGTAGTGGGCTGTATGAAAACAGACTGCTAGACTCTCTCCTTCTGCCCTTCCAACTTGGACCTGTAAGCCTTTGCTTCAGTTTTGCTCTGTGTTTAAGGGGTTTGTTTATTGGGACTATTGTGTATATTCGGAAAGCATAATTAAGTCTAGTTTTGGTAGACTGAGTTCTGTGGATATTCTATGTTATTTGTTTTTTATTCTGTAATTTTTTGAATAAATTTTCTCTCTGTTTTAAAACCTGGTAATCAACCTAGCTAACTTAATCTGGGTAATTTTCACTGTACACTTACCGAAACAAATAACAAAGATACGGTCTGGGCTGTCTGCTTAAGATTGTTTTGAGTGGTCTGACCTAGTCCATATCAATGTCTTAATAACTTTAATTTTCAATACAGCTTGAACAAATGGATCTTGAGATACGGGAGATACCACTCCAAAGTCGTGGCCTATTCAGCACCCGAATGAAAAGTTATAAACAGGAATTGGAAAAACTTGATAAAGATTTTGTAAGTTAATTTATGCTTTGTGTGGAGAAAAACATCTGCATGTCATATATGGTTTCTTTAAGAAATTGGTGAAGTTTTTTGATATTCTGTATTTCCCTCAATTTCATGTCTGAGTATGTTTAATATTTTCAAATTTTGCATGTTGCTAATCCGCCAAAAATTCCTTTCATTGTAATAGTGCTGTTTAGTAAATTTTAATCATGATATTTTGCTGCATTTAACATTTTCTGAAAGACACTTTTAAAGCTGTCATGATGACTGAGTGAGTAAAAAGACTACTGGTGTGGTCCTAAGCCATACATATTAAGAAAGGCACAGGTTCAGCTCTTGGTTTACATTGAATTTACTGATCATGCTTTGTTATGAGTTGAAGTTGAGAGACCAAATAATAGAACTTGATGAGAATTTTCTTATTCAATAATTTATGATACGCATTTCACTGATGGAAAGACTGGTCAAAACAGCATTATTAACGAACTTCAAATGGCAATTGAGTGTAAAATTGAAAAAGCGATGAATGCAGAGTTATGGGGACAGATCAGGGACTGAGATTAATTGGATAACACAAACGAAACATAGTGATATTGTACTCTTGTACTGCAAGATTCTGTGATCAAACCTTAATCTCAAGATGGGAGGGAAACAAGCGACTAGTATTTCTGCTCTTGATTTCTATTTCATGATTTCTGCTATAAAATGAATTTGTACAAAAGTTGGGTAAGAACAAGATTAGGCTTAGCAGTCATGTCCCCTATTATGTAACCACTTGCCGCTCCTCACCATCTGGACTTGTACGTGAAAGATTGCCACTTTGGTGAGATACTGATGGCCTAATTGAAACAAGCCTCAGGATTCCAAGCCAGTATTTTCAAGAGGGATGAGAAAATAGGGAAATAGATAATCAGAATTTGAGTAAAATCACTATACAACACTCATTTTAAAGCCATTATGAATGGGAAGACATTTGTGTTGCTCAGAAAGTAAATCTTTAGATTGTAATAGCAGTAGAAGTGAAAATGTTATGAAACCCATTTTTTTAAACCAAGACACACTATAATTGAGTCCACTTGCTGTGTTAGATTAGCAGTATTAATGAATTGGAAATGGCCATTTTTAACTCAGCATGATTTTCATTCTTTGAATGATTCTCTTGATTTATACTGTATTTTATGTTTCCTCTGTCTGTGATATAAAACTAGCGCACGCACCCTCTTTGAACAGTTTATGGTAGCTTTTGATATCAAACAGCAGTATCTCCAGATATATTTGTCTAAATATGATACCCAACATTCTTTGTTAATTGTGCATTTAATTCTCTGCACTGATATGCAATAGTGGGCATTAATTGGGCATTCACTTGTATTACTATAGCTAGGACGAGATTGAAACTATGGTTGTTGCGTTGTGTTTGTAATGTGAATCTCAGTAGACAAAAGCTTCAAAAGTTACATAAAAATTTGATCTAGGTCATGCCATCATTGCCTCATTTTCTTGAATATAATGCAGGGAGGATAGTTTCTTCATGATGAAAGTTAGAAATTAAGAGGTCAGACATAAATTTACAATCCTAGCAGCTGTGGCAGAGAATCCAGAATTCAAATCTATATGATTAAGGATTGATTACTCTGCAATCTGAATCATCTGAATGGTAGAAGAATGAGGTAGACCTGAGGATCTGCGCTAAGACCCTACCGGAGAGAAAGCAAAATATGGCCATGGTGAGTTGCTTCATGCAAGAAGTAAGTTATTTTGTGAAATGGATGCTTGTCATTTGAATAGTGATAAAGCAATAAATGTTCCAGTAGAGCTGCAGGATGAAATCTAAAAGGAAGATGATGTGTTCGGTATATATGAAACATGATCAAAGCTTGATTTCATGGACTTGAGTTGTATAAAAGTTTGAGCAAATTTAATTTTGAGATCTCTAAATTGGTATGAGTATTTAAATTACTTAATTGTTATAAGTTAGCTCATGCAAAGACAAATGGTTCCAGCTGGTGCTTAGTTCTCAGAAGGATATGCTATTGGGTCAGATGTCTTCTGCCTTCAAACCTTTCCTGGGAAGCAGTAGTTTTTGACATGTTGAATAAATGAGGCATTCCATCTTGGCCCAAAGAATAGAGAGTTCCATAAGAAAATTGAGGATATTATATGATTAACAAATTATATGATTATACAGAGCTTTAGTTCCACGATATCAGTTAATTAATCACAGACCCCTTTAATCGTGCTGTCCTAGATGCATAGATGGCCATATTTTGTTTTCTCTCTGGTAGGGTCTTAGCCCAGATCCACAAGTCTACCTCATTCTTCTACCGTTCAGATGATTCAGATTGCAGAGTAATCAATCCTTAAACATATATGGGTTGGATTGATTAAAATGCTTTTTTTTTAAATTAACCTGTTTGGAGATGGTATTACATGTCTCTGAAGCAGGTGGGACTTGAACCCAGGTCTCTTGGCCCAGAAGTAGGGACATTGCCACTGTACCAGGAGGGCCTCTAAATGCTATATTGACTTAGTAAGTAGAAAGGATCCATGCAAAATTAAAGAATACCAAAGGACTATTTGTTTTAGGTTTGGCATGGCCACATGTTGAGTTCACTAAAAACAATGGTAATTCAATGTAAAGTAGCTGCAGTAAGTCAGTTTTATAAGTATTGGTTATTGTGTCTCATAAGCTACTAATCATGTTAAGTAAATCTACCACAAAGGTACAAACAAAGCTTGAAGGGCCGTGTAACAAAATAATTATTTTTGGAAAGTCGGATTGATCTGCAGTTTACCCAATCAGGGCACCTCTAACCCAGAAGGTTGTGGATACTGCATCGTTGATTATGTTTAAAACTGGGATAGCTTTTGATATATTAGTTATTGAGGGATATGGACATTGGGCAAACCTCCACTTGAAGTCCATGATCACCTGTGATTTATCAAATGGCAAAGCAGACTAAAAAGACATTCTATTCTATTCTTGTTTTATCTCTCCTATGTTCACTTTTTTGACTTTATTATTCTCCTTGGTAAAATCTGTGGAGAGAAAGCAGAGTTAATGTTTTGGGCAAGTGACCCTGATTCAGAACTGATAGTAACTAGGAAATGATGGTAGTAGGAAGGGGTGGTGGGTAGGAGTGACTAGATAGGTCACTAGATAGGTGGAGATGGAGCCCTGAGGACAGCAATTAGGCAGACAAAGTGATGGATGATAATATGCCAGGAAGGAAGAAAAGTTGATAATAGATACCATAGGTAGGTGAACGTGTGTTGGCTGTGCTGAAAGCAGCCCATGTCTTGATTGGATAAAGGACAAGAGGTTGTTCAGGGTTCTAAAATTATTGAACTTTACGTTGAGTCCTGAAGGCTTCACAGCCCCCAGGTGAAGAAATGAGATGCTGTTTTAGCAGTTTGCGCAGACCCTAGCTGGTATGCTGCAGTAGGCCTGAGACACAAATATTTCCCAGGGAAAATGATGGTGTGTTGAAATTGCAGGCAACTGGAAGCTGTGTCATTTTTGTTGACAGAATGTAGGTGTTCTGCAAAGTGGCCACTCAGTGTGCATTTTGTCTCCCCAGTATAGGGGAGGCTAGAATTTAAGCATCAATTACAGTAGTAGATTGAGTGAAGTACAGGTAAGCGTTGCTTCACCTAAAAGGTGGATGTGGAGCCATGGATAGTCAGGAAGAAGGAAGTAAATAGCCAAGTATTGCACCTTTGTGATTGCATGGGAACATGCTGTGAAGGCATTCGGAGTGGAGGAGGATTGGACCAAGGTGTCCCAGAGGGAACGGTTCCTATGAAATGCTGTTAAGGATGTGGAGGAACATGTGTGTCTATTGGTGGCATCCTGCTGGAGCAGGAAGAAATAGCTGCATACTATCCTTTGGATGGGGATGCTGTTAGGGTGACAAGTGAGGGCCACAACCCCTTCAATCCCTGTCTTCAGCACATAACTACCTTTTACAAGCTGTTGTCAGTCTGAAGAAGGATTACTGGACTCAAAATATTAATTCTGTTTTTTTTTCTCCACAGACACTGCCAGATCTGCTGAGTTTTTCTGACAATTTCAGTTTGCCAGCATCTGCAATTCAATTGTTTTTTTTTAATATTTCTCAAGGACATGTTTAGCAAGTTTCAGAGAGAGAAAAAAAAATTAAGTTACATATAAAATTCCCTTACCCTATTTATCAAGAATCAAACGTCCTGCTATGTATGCATGTGTAGATGATGAAGTGTATACAAAGCTATTAGAAGAGGCAAGGCGAGCTATGAAATCTAAGAAGTATCAAAGATGTTGCCACATGCTCTTGTAAGCCTTCCGTTGGCCAATACATTTAACCAGGTAGTTGTCATGGATTTAAAGGTGTGAGATGAAAACAGAAACATTTTCATCCTGTGTTTTATAGAACTGCCAACAGGTCTTCCAATTTTCCTGAGAATAAAAGATACGTTTTGAAGCTTTTCCCCTTGCACTCATATTCATACTGAACATAGAACATAGAAGAATACAGCGCAGTACAGGCCCTTCGGCCCTCGATGTTGCGCCGATCCAAGCCCACCTAACCTACACGAGCCCACTATCCTCCATATGCCTATCCAATGCCCGCTTAAATGCCCATAATGAGGGAGAGTCCACCACTGCTACTGGCAGGGCATTCCATGAACTCACGACTCGCTGAGTAAAGAACCTACCCCTAACATCTGTCCTATAACTACCCCCCCCCCCCTTAATTTAAAGCTATGCCCCCTTGTAATAGCTGACTCCACACATGGAAAAAGATTCTCACTGTCGACCCTATCTAAACCCCTAATCATCTTGTACACCTCTATCAAGTCACCCCTAAACCTTCTTTTCTCCAATGAAAACAACCCCAAGTGCCTCAGCCTTTCCTCATACAATCTTCCTACCATAATGGCAACATCCTGGTAAACCTCCTCTGCACCCGTTCCAGTGCCACCACATCCTTCCTATAGTATGGCGACCAAAACTGCACACAATACTCCAGATGCGGACGCACCAGAGTCTTATACAACTGCAACATGACCTCAGTACTCCGGAACTCAATTCCTCTACCAATAAAAGCCAGTACGCCATATGCCTTCTTCACAGCACTATTTACCTGGGTGGCAACTTTCAAAGATCTGTGTACATGGACACCAAGATCCCTCTGCTCATCCACACTACCAAGTATCCGACCATTAGCCCAGTACCCCATCTTTTATTACTCTTACCAAAGTGAATCACCTCACATTTAGCTACATTGAACTCCATTTGCCACCTTTCTGTCCAGTTCTGTATCCCGCTGTAACCTTATCTATATCCCGCTGTAACCTGCCACATCCTTCCTCACTGTCTACAACTCCTTTGACTTTCGTATCATCCGCAAGTGCATGAGTGGAGAGTTGGAGAGTCCTGATTGGTTGGCGAGTGGGCATTGATGGTGGATGCAAAATTAGTTATGACCAGGTAAATGCCAAGCTTTGTCTTAAAGCAGATAATCTCTGTTTGGTCAACGCATTGCTCTGAGAAGCGATTGGCTGTCACCTATTTCATTGTACAGTTTGGGAGTTGGTTTAGCTCAGTTGGCTGGTTGGTTGGTTTGCAAAGCAGTGTGATGCCAACGATCTGGGTTCAATTCCCATCACCAGCTGAAGTTATGATGAAGTACTCTCCTTCTTAACCTCTCCCCATGCCTGAGGCCTGGTGACCCTCCAGTTAAATCGGCACCAGTCATTTCTCTCTAATGACAAAGTAGTCCTGTAGTCTGGTAAGAGTATGTTCTATATTATATACAAGTACAGTATGTACATATTCTTTGTCTGCAAAGGATAAGGCCCTCTGTGTTAATACATGTAGCTTCCAGCACAAGCAAATATATCATATTGTGAGTCTGACTGACAATTCTAAATTGGCTATCACCATAATTCTTCGCACACTCAAAATTATGTAGGAGATGTTGTCCAGTTGCAGAATGACATCTAATGTTGGACACTTGTGACTTTTGCAAGTGTGAATTAATTTTGTATGATCAGTACCTTGCTTATTTCAAGGAATGTAGTAAAGGAATGTGCTCACTGTCATTGTGATGCTCGGCATGTAGGCCATCTGTCCCAAAGACAGACACTGATCATTCCAAACAGCATATCCCAATAGATCCCATCCAGCGTGCACTTGGAAAACCTGAGGCACGATCTCTAACACTCAGCGTTACTCTGAAATTGGACATTGTTTTCTTTGCATTACAAGACAATTGTGGCAATGCCCACAAGGAAATAGAGGATTCTCTGGCATAAGGCAGGACGCAAAAGATTTCTCCAGCTGAAACTGCTAACAGCTTCAGTAATCTTTATTGCTTCAGTCAAAGCTGATGCTTCAAACAACTCAAAGCAGATCTTGAAAATAATTTTCACTGAAGTTTTGCATAGGAATACTTTGCATAAATCGATTGTGTAGTTCTGTAGATTAAAATGTATTGTAGCAAATATCAAGAAGCAATGAAACATGTATTTATGGTGTATATTTTAAAGTTTTTAACTTTTATTTTCATCTACCTTTGTTACGACTGGCCTGTGTTATCACTAATATGCCAAATTTGTGTCATTAAGGAAGATTGTTAGTTATAAATTATGTGTATTATACTGTGATATAATCTCATAGCTGATTACATTCAGATGGGAGAGGCTGACATATGTAAAACGTGTAGGCAAATCTTTTTCTTTCATCCCATTCTAACAGTAGAGAGAGAGAGACTCATGCCATGAGAAGGGTTAATTGATTATAACTGGTGAAAAACAACATTGTGAGTAACAGTCATCGTTGCCAAATTGTTATTGAATGCATTGTGTGATGTTTCTTTCACCAGTGCGAAACAGGCTGTCACCACTGGCAGAGTCTGGTTGTACAAAGTGCCGAATGACACCATTCCTGGTGACTGACTGATCTATTTCTTGATTGTGTATTTGGAAGCAAGTGCTCTCTAGTGCCATCTTGGCCATTCTTATCAAAATGGGTCAAAGAGTTAACAGGTATTTTTAAAAAAATGTAAGGAGTTTTTTTAAAGAAATATTTTAATTTTTTTTGTTAGGATTTATGCTTATGTTTAGTGATCGAATGATCTCACCACTAGATGGTAGTGTTTTCTGACTTTTCAATTGCAGGTACAGCGAACACTAGATTTTTTAACTATAGCATGCCTTCTCCCTCATTTCTGTCCTGATTGTGTGGACATGGTCCAAAAATAACAACATTTTTTTACTACATATTTCTGTTATGATGCTTAGTCTTTTAGATCTCGAGGGTAGACCCTATTATCTTATTTCACTTTCACAGCTTGGGGACATTGCAGCTAAGCTTATTTTATTCACCTGGCATTTATGCATACATTTTCTAGGAGGAATCTCTGTAGTGCGGTAATTAGTGCAAAACCTATTTGGGTTGCTGAGTTGTTTCTGTTGTGAGCCCTGTGTATATTTGAGTCTTCAGATTGAACTCAAATTTTCAGGTTATGTTCTTGCATAAATTTTACGTTATAGAAATAAGCTAGTCAATGTGTTCTGTTATAAAATTTTTCTGTAAGTGAACCAATGTAATTGAATAGACCTGCAAAAACACTGCATCGTAAGTTAACTTGATGCATAAGCTCAGGCCCAGTTGAACTCTTGTAACCCTCTTTCCATCAGCTTAGAAATATTGTGGACAGTCGTAATGCCTTTGCTAATGTCAAAGTTATGACTTGTTGTCTGAACAAAGACAAAGTTTGATCTGGGATCTACCTGGTGTCTTTCTGGAATCCTGGTCAATTGACTGAGTCTAGGGAAGGATTTCTCTTTATTAAAAATATGTTATTGTTTGTTGCTTGAGATCATATTCTCTACAGAGCAGAGATTAAATTGTGAAGGATTCTTTTGTTTCTTAAACTTTAAAATATGGAGCTTACTATTCATTATTTCGAATATTGCTGGTATAAGCTTGGAAATCAGTTGTAAGTTTTGAACATCGATTTTGAAACGCCAATAATGAATTAAACGAATGGTATGGTGGTCATTTTAAAACATTAACAAGAAATGAATATAAGCATTTTTAGCAGTCAAGAGTACCAGTTATTGTGCAATCTGATAAATAGATTTTCTCAGCTTATTGCTGTGTTGTACTTTGCAAAACTAACCTTTGTGCTTCTCTTTCTAATTTTGCTATTGGAGTTTACCTGATTTGTTATGGAGTAGGAATTGTGGCTCTTAACTTTCTTTACCAGTGATTACTATTTGCAGAAAATGTGGGCAGCACATCAAGTATAAGAATGAAATCTGAGTTCTCTGTTGTTTGGAATAAATCAGTAAGTAACTGAAAGTCTCCAAACAAATAGATGAGAAATGTTTTTGTCCTCTGGACAGTCAGTGTGTTGTAGCGAAAGATAAGTGATGTATTCTATCTTCCAGTAGTTCTGTTGCTTTATTTCCTGATTTTTAAACGTAGAACACTCTAGAACATTTGGTAAAGTATTGGCATTTATAGTTGCATAATTACTGGAAAAATGAAGTGTAAGGAAATAGAATATTGGTCATTTTAAATCTTATTTCAATGTCTTAGGCTTTCAGGAGCTTCTTTTTTATTCTCATTAACTCATTTATTAGGCGATGCAGTCATATTATTAATAATACCGTCTTTCTCCTGGTGACATACAGGGTATTTGGATTCTCAAGGAAGCAAAATTAGAAGCATTCATCAATATAATCAATTATCAGCCCTCCATTAAACTAAAATCTACAGCACACAAGCAACACATTAATTTTCTATAAACCACAATGTCAATTAGTGCAAGACAACAAGCAGAATTGAACAAAAATTTTTCTCATAACATAAACAATGCACTTCTACACACACTATATCGCCTGAAAAAAAATGTTGTTTAAAACTATGATTATAACAGATTATTTTATCTCTTGCATCCTTAGAATGGAAATGCAATTTGTCACATTATATCAGAACGGTTTTCCATTTCCAAGATTTGAATAATCAATGTTTTTAAAGTTTCCATTTGAAAATGTAGTTGAATTGATTACCCAGTTGGATTTTAAAAGAAAATAATGATGCATCAGTCATAATTTGATTTAATAATTATGGGAAACCTGAAGATTAACAATAGTAATCAAAGTTTTAGTTAAATACTGACCCCTTCATGTTTAAAGTGGCTGCTCTTCTTTTCTATTTTATCTGTCTCTGCTGCCTTTCTCTAGTTAAAAGAAAAATATTCAGTATTATCTTTCATAGAAATTATTGCTCTAGCTTTTCTTTCAATATTAATATATTCATGCCGAATACGTGAAGTCTTAATCCCTGTTGATGTATATTGGGAAATAATGCACTTTACGCTTTTTCAGATTGTAGGATCGCCCTTCAACTAAAATTTGTCGATATATAAATGTTACAACAGTCCTTTTCTTTTCTCCATTCTAGGGTAGGATAATTTAGTCAGTATTTAATTTATTGCATTTTTTGAAAAGAAATGGCTAAAGATAAATACCGGACAGGTACAAGAAAATTTCTAGTTTTCATAATTCAATTGTAAGAGTTTTTTCTCCATTTCTCTACTAAGGTTTTCATTTGCATGTATTGTAATTCTTCTGTAAACCACATTTATGACTGCACAGAAATGCTGCTGTCTACAAAAATAAGCTGGCAATTCTGGTCAGGTATATTTATAAAATTTGAATTCTCCATTATTTGGCATTAAGTTGACAAGAAAACATCTGGCATCTTTAGGAGCCTTGCTGAATTTTATCTGTGGAAAGATGAGAATAAAAGCTTAAAGATAATTTTTTACTTGCAAGTGATTTTAACCTCAAATGTTGATCTTGTAAGTGCTTACAATGGTAAGCATCAATGAACTCTATTGAAATACTGTACCTCACCAGATACAATGAGGTCCAATTAATGAAAGTGTGTTTGCGCACACAGTGTTGGCTTCATATGTCAAGGTGTGTCACAATGACAGTAGATGATTTAAATTGAACTTTATGCCTGAAATGTAGAAGAATTTGATTGAGGATTTGACATCTTTATGCCCCTTTCATTAAAAATGCCGCTTGTGATGGTGACGAGTGATACTCTGCTTTCTAGGTGAAGCTACAGCATAAACTAATGCATGTCAACAACTTGGTGAAATTGATGTTTTGATGTGCTTCAAAGGTTGGTGGGAATTTGAATGCCTGGTATTTTAGATACCATTTTGAGCGATGATCTGTGAACCTGATCTGGCTAGTTATCATGCAAAGTGTATATACTGATTTGATGCATAGGTTTAATGTGAAACTGCAGTAACTATTTTTGTAGCACTGTTTCTCAAACCATGTAAAAGCATGGCAAAAGGCATGCTATTGTGATAATTTTAAAATAAGAATCATAGTTTTTATATCAGAGTTTGTAACATGGAAAAGAAAGTCATAAAGCGATCCATTTCCTTTTTATTTAGAAGTCTTACAGTCGTTCACAAGGAGTTGAAAACATTCAACAGCTCATTATCTAGAATGGATTAGAAATGAATAGTACATGATCACTTCAATCCCAGTGCAAATAGGAGATGTAAACTCTTTCAGCAACACAGCTTGATGTGATCTGAATGTCTTGATTTTGTTTCTGTTTTTAATTTTTTTTAAAACAAATCTCCAAGACTGTTTTGCTGCTTTATGTCACTTCCTACTGGCCATAGCTTTACCATATTGAAGCTGAAGGATATTGTTTTTGGGATATATGGCAATTTGTATAATTAAGCATTAATCAATATTTATTGTTCTTTTCTCTAGAAACCAAAGGGTATGGTTTCAACATAAACAAGTTATTTAATTTTAAACTTCACTGTCACTTCACTCTGTCGGAACAGAAATCTTTTGAACAAGGCTACTTAAAACTACTCATTTAAACCCTGGGAAAAACTTTTTCTCTGCATTGTTCTTCTTATGTACAATAATTTATACCTAGTTTTAATTTCAGTATATTTTTAAAAAACTTGTGCATGAGATTTGGTCATCAGCCAGCATTTATTGCTCATTCCTAACTGTACTTGAGAAGGTGATGATGACAGTAGCAAGCAAGATCAAGATTGTGAACATGCAATTAAATATGCTGCGTTGTACAACATAATTAAGAGACATGCTATAAGTGAATCATTCTACTCGAAGTGTAATTTTTAATTCTCCTTGGGAACAATATATGTATTTTATTAATATTGCATTTCTTTTAAAGTCTGCAAACCTGCAATACATTAACCTATTTACTAGATATCAGACTACATAATATGGGCAATGTTTATTTTTATTTGTATAATCGGATTTTTTTAGTGACAGATAAATTAGTTGTCACTATTTTCTTCAAGAGTTGTGATTACTTGAGTGCAATGTGAAGTAATCCCTGGATAAAAGAAAATTACTGCGGATGCTGGAATCTGAAACCAAAAGAGAAAATGCTGGAAAATCTCAGCAGGTCTGGCAGCATCTGTAAGGAGAGAAAAGAGCTGACGTTTTGAGTCTAACTGACACTTTGTCAAAGCTGCTTTGACAAAGGGTTATTTAGACTTGAAACGTCAGCTCTTTTCTCTCCTTACAGATGCTGCCAGACCTGCTGAGATTTTCCAGCATTTTCTCTTTTGGTGAAGTAATCCCTATTTGTTGAGGCTTATTATCTTATCTTATTTTATTTTTATTTTTATCATTTTTGATTTGGAGCTGTTAACTGAGAGCTGAGTATGTCCTGTGGACTCTGAACAGAGCTTGTTTTTGAGAAAAAGAAGAGACCAAGCAAAGTGATGTTTGTTTGCGTAGCCCAGTCTGGAAGTTAATTGTAGTTGATTCTTGGTCAAGGAAAACTAGAGGTTTCGGTTCTGGGGATGCATTGTGCCCAAAACAGATGGCGTATGTTGAATATTAACCGGAATCTGCTATGGAGGCAACCGGTATGACTAAGAGAAGTCAAAGATTGAACTGATTTTTGAACTGTTTTTATGTCGGAAGGATTATACCTGCAAAAGCTACAGGACAGACGTTTGTTTTATCCGTGGCTATCTTCTTAATATTGAAAGTTTGTAGAATATTAATTCAGTTGTAAACAAATACTCCTCAGAGCCTACTAGTAGATAGTTACATGCATCAATATCTTCAGAAACCAAGCAAGCTCCAAACCCATATGCCTGTGATGTTACGGATCATGGAGTCTGCTGAAGTGAACTAGCCAATTACGTCTTGTTTTCTTTCTTTTAATTTGTCCCTTAAACCTTGTTTATTTGTCTTAGTATGTAGTGAGACTAGAATCAAGAAAGATTGCATTTTCATCATAGATATTAATTAGATTATTGTTTAACTTTGATCTGCTAAAGCTACTGTATTATCAATCAATTGTTAATTCTCTTGCTTAAGCTGTAAACTTGGTGTCTGTATTACAGTTATTTACAAAGTCTTGTACTGCTTATTCAAATGTCTGGTCAGGAACCAATTTTGAGGGTCATTGTTTTCACTTTACTGTGTTGTGAGTACAGGAGGATGATTTGGTTTGTCTGTCTGTCTTCATGTCATACATTTCAGAAGGAAAATTGGGTGTATTAATGGAAGTTGAAGTTGGTCAGTACTTGACAGTCCAACTCACCTGAAATTAGAGCTAGAAGCTAGCTGTCAGAAAAAAAAAATCAGATTACTGGCCCAGTGTTATGAACACTACCACTATGATACAAGAGCTCCTGCAGGAAGAGGGTTATAAGGTAATTTGGTTTCTTTTTAACAAGGAACTTTACAAGTTTTTGCTTCATAGGTCAAATTCATTGAGCCTGTTGTGTCTGTGTCAGTTCTTTGCTGAACTGTTTGAAGCTAACCTGCTACCCTACTTTTTCTCTTCATAGTCCTGTATCTCTCTTTGCTTCAAATATTTATGTAACTTTCCTTTTAAATGATCCAGTGATCTCTCCGTGCTCTCTTCTTTCTCTTTTCTCTCTCTCTGCGTTCTTGCTCTCACTTTCTAATCATTTGTTACCTCCACAGTGACTTATTTTTCCCTCTCGACCTCAAATGTTTGATAATTAAAAATAAAATTTCCTAATTTTCTCCTTTTTAGGTTTCTCTGCTTCATTATAGCTTTCTCCTCACCGAGTGTTTATTATCCTGATGAATCTAGGATGCTCTGAATATCCTGAGTCCCTGTTAATCAAGCCCAAAATATGATCGGCATTTTTTGATCTCTTCAATTGCCTGGACTTAAATATCCAAGTGATTATGGAGTTCTGTGCATGATCTGCTTATTTCTCTGTGCCTTTCAATATTTACTTCAATTTTTTTTTGTTTTTCCTACAGAAAAAGTCTGAATCATCTGTACATATCTCGAACAAATGGCTATCCCACTTCTATTCCTCCTCCAATCCAAGTGACATATACGTAACATTGGGTTCATATTCATACACTAACATTTCAGCTATGCTATTCCACTTACTCTTTTAACCAACAAATTTTCTTTTTCGTCTAAAGTCCCTTCTGTGATGTGCCTGGCTGTTATTGTGTATAAACATTTATTTTTGGTCAAAATAATTGAAGTCATTTTTTTCATGACTAAACATTGAGCTCACTACCCAAGCACTTGTGATGATGCTGTCTCTTTAAGAATGTTATATTGTCCTGGGTTTTGTTAAAGAGAGGTTGTAAAGGCAGATGTTGAAGTGTCTACAGGAGACTGCTGAAGTCAACAATTTAGGAGGCCTTAGGTTTAAAAACAATTGTAACAATGGAAGGGGAACGGCCAGTTCTCACAGGTTTCACTTGCTAGTTTTTCTTTGAGCTGTAACAGTCAGAACTTATTTGGGTTCCAGAAGAGTTGGACCTTCAGTAAATGATTCCTAACTGCTGCTGTCTCTGAAATCTCTATTATTTCTTCCTAAATGGAGAACTGCATGTAAAAATTTGTGTCTGAATTTACCTTTTTGCCAAAGGGTGTGTTTATGGGCTGTTGTTATATTGGAACAGTTTAATTAGTAATAGGTGCTGTATCTATTATTTGGTTAAGTTTTCCAATAGTTAGGTTTGGCCAATCTCATTGCATCTGGAGCGTGGCATTTCGCATCTACCTTTAGAATAAAAAATGGTTAGGGTCTAGGCTACTTTCTTAAACTATTTTGAAGGGGCCTGACCTGGTCTATAACATTGTGAAGTTGATAGGATTTGGAAAAAGGAAGGAGGAGTAGGTTTCGTGATGCTATTGTGATGAATGATGTGGACCACTTGTTTGTCTGAGTTGTTGACATCTAATTTTATAATCCATCAAGTGCTGCTTGATTTGAGATTCCTTTATTACCGGGGAAACCCTACACCACCATGTCAACTTCATAAAGAAATGTGAAAAGTATAAGGGTCATGTATTCAGCATTGGAGATGGGCAGTTAGCTAGGCTTGAATTCACAAAACGCATTTGGCGGCATCTGCTACCTACATCACTCCATATTTTAGTTTATAAAATAAATTGAACTATGGGCAAATTCTAGAAAACCCAAATTTTCTGACACTCAGTTAACCACTTTGTGTTTGATATTATGCAAACTTAAAGAAAAGTTTGAACTTCCTATTTCAACATTAGATTATTAACTTGGATTGAAGTTCAGAGTACCATTTTCATTTTTACTTTTAAAATATCTGTGACTGTTCCAGGAAAGAGGGCAGAACAATAGTAATCTTCACAATGGTAAAAAATGGGCCAAATAAAGTGTCAAAACTCAATGCCTTCTAGGGGGTTTCCGCTTCTAGGCCCCACTAGAAATAAAACTCCTTATGCATAGAAATATAGGAAGAATTTTTGATACAGGAGAAGCCATTGAGCCTATTATGTCAGCATTGGCTGTAAAAGAGCTAATCAGTCTCATCCCATCTTCTGGCTACCGGCCTATTTTAGAAAAAGATCTAAGAAGTGTTTTTCTAATCTGATGCCTGTACTTAATTGAGGATGGAATACTACTCTAGTATTCATTGAGAACACTGTATAATTTTGCCTCCTTACATAAGGAAGCAATTTGCATTAGGTTCACTAGATTGATTCCTGGAATGCCAAAGTATCTTGTGCAATAAAGTTGGGCCTATACTAATTGAAGATTACGAGAATGAAAAGTAATGTTATTGAAATGTGGAGGATGGAGAAAAGGCTCGACAGGGAAAATGCTGGAAGGATGGTTTCCCTTTCAGGGAAATTTTGAATGAAAGGCATCAAATAAAATCAGGGTGCTTTCCATTTAAGATCAGGATGAAGTGGAATTCCTCTCTCGACTGTTGTTAGATTTCAGAATTCTTTTTCACATACAGCAATGGATATTCATTATATTTAATGCTTAATGTAACAGATTTTTGATTCCAAGTGTAATTGAGGGTTATGGAGGGCAGGCAAGCAGGAAAGTGGCGTTAAAGTGACAGTCAGATCAGCCATTCTCTTGCTAAGTGGCAGAGCAGGTCAGTGGACTGTCCTGCTTCAATTCCTTATGATCTTATGACCTTAGTAACCTCATGACAAATTTTGCTTGATAATTGGATGGTGGACCCAATGTAATTCCATCATTGTTGAGCAGGTGTGCAGACTTCCTGTCAAACTGCAGCATATATGTTAGTGTGTCTAACCTATCAGCTGTTGGGCTACAAGTGTGATTGCCTTTTCATTGGTATGATTGATGTTGTGCAACTCATAAAATGGAAAAGTATATTTAAAAAAACATTTACAGTACTTTGGCACTTAAAACCAACTCACTCCTGTTGCTATACTGTATGGCTTTTATTCCCAAACTTGTTTGCTCTGCAACTCTACTTCAAGGCTTAAATTTTCACAATTCCTCAATGAGATCTGTGATTGGGGTGGAGTGGGTATTCATTTGTGCTGTGAGGGCAGGGGCCTGTGTTTTGCTTTATTCGTTCATGAGACATGGATGTCACTTGCAAGGCCAATTACTGCAGTTAAAAGTCAAGCACTTTGCTGAAGTCACATGCCAGAACGGATAAAGATTGCAGATTTCTTTCCCTGCAAGGTACTAGTGAATCAGATGTGTATTTCCCAAGAATCAATAATCCCAGATTTTTGTTGTGTTCAAATTCTGCCATCTGCCGTGGCGGGATTTGAACCTGAGTCTAAAGGGCATTACCTGAGTCTCTGGATTAATAGTTTAGTGATAATACCTTAAGGCCATCGCCTGTTTGAGGAAGCACAGCTCCCTCAGAGTTCAGTGGCAGCCGTTGCTGTGTTAGAGCCTGTGACCTTTGTTAGGGTCCCAATCCCCACTTTGGAAACCCCTTCTGTATGGCTTTGTGACATGCAGCAAAGATATGCATTTAAATTTTAGTTTCTTGGTTACAGTGTAATGCTATGCATATGTTGTTTTGATTGCAACTTATGCACACTATGTTTGACGTGAGTGTCTTGTGTCCTCAAAAGTAAGGCAGTAACAAATAAACACCTTTTAGATTAGATTACTTCGTGTGGAAACAGGCCCTTCAGTCCAACAAGTCCACTGACCCTCCGAAGAGCAACCCACCCAGATCCATTCCCCTACATTTACCCCTTCACCTAACACGATGGGCAATTTAGCATGGCCAATTCACCTAACCTGCAGATCTTTGGACTGTGGGAGGAAACCGGAGCGCCTGGAGGAAACCCATGCAGACATTGGGAGAATGTGCAAACTCCACACAGACAGTTGCCTGAGGCCGGAATTGAACCCAGGTCTCTGGTGCTGTGAGGCAGCAGTGCTAACCACTGTGCCACTGTGCTGCCCATTTATTAAGCCTACTGCACCTGGTAATCCCAGGCGGTCTCCCATCCAAGTACTAACCAGGCCTGAGTCTGCTCAGCTTCCGAGATCAGGCGTTTTCTGACTAGTAAGACCGTAGGTGCTGGTTTGAATCAATCAGCTGATTTCTTGTTGGATGTTTTTTTTCTGGAACATATGATGAAAGTGATTTTTTTTTTATTGACGTAGTTTTTTTTTATTTCTGATGGCTTGCACAATAATTTTATTTTGGTTGTGTTGATTTGTGTACAGCAACCACACCGTGTTTAAGAGTTGTGAATGATGGTTTTTATTACCTGGAGCTTTGTGAACTAGACAATCTTTCACTTATGTCCAGTAACCTGTGAAAGTAAATTAAATTTCAGATATTAGACAATTCTAAGAGATGTTTGTTATTTGTTTTGGTGTTCATGAAGCCAGAGCTCAGTGCTTTCCGAGATGCACAAATGAGTTTCTAACACAGTCTACATTCTTATATATGGAGTCACTGAGGAGGATTAGTAAAGAAAGAACACATAATTAATTCTGTTTTAATGTGTAATATTTGGGGGCATATTTCATGTATGTTTAATCCCTTCTTCCTCTTTGGAAAGCTAGTGTGAATTAGTAATGCACTTTATCAATGTTGTATACATTGGATTAATTCTTGCCTTTTCTTCAGTGACAAATTCCCCATGCAACCCAGTGTTATTTGGCCTCCATGTGTGTCCCTCTCTCTTTGTTTAGCACCTTCCTTTGAGAACAAAGTTGAAATCTGAGCCAAAACATTTCTTAATTTAAAGTATTGTAGATGTGAACCCAAATTCCATTTTGATAACTAGTGTTTAAAATAGAAAGTAAATAGAAATTTTAAAAAGAGTTTAAAAATCAATACCGTTTCATCTATGACCATGTATAGGTTTTGCATTTTTGATTGATAGTGGGGTAGGAGGCTGAGAACTAGTAATAAACTGTGACACACGCAATGTAATGGCCCCAGTGCTGATGGATAGAACCAATTAAACTTAAACTAACCAGTTTGATCACTGTTCGGCATCTCTGAGTAATAGCCCAGTTCAAGGAGAAATGTTGCTGGTCCCCAGAGAACAGATTCATTATATAAAGTAAATGTTTGTCTAGTACATCATAGTTTTCCATAATCAGGAAAAATTATCAAGAAACAAACAATATATCTGGGTGTTTACCACAATTTTGATTGTGGTTGGCCTTAAATTGGTCTCCAGAAATGTGCAGTTGTTTGTGCGCATTGCTTTATCTTCATTTTGACAATACTTTTGATTTTTATTGTGTTTTAATAATGAAAATAGTGTTTACAAAAAAAATGCACCTCAGCATTGACAGGATCTTGAAACCTTGTCAGATTAGTCTGTTAATACTTATACTTCCAGAGTAAAGTTTAAAAATGGTGCATTTTTTCCTATGCTATTCAACAGAATGCTATTAATTGTACTGCCGCATCACTGGACAAACATTAAAAATGAAAGAGCACTAAACCACAAATAAATGATCATATGTTATTTTTTGAACAGCAGTTTAACTATTTCAACTTGCATTTTAAAACATATCCATCAGTTTTGAAGACCCAATTTAATTGCATGAAACATGTTAACATTTAAATTTGATTTTAAAAATGTTTTTAGAAAAGGAAGTACTTGTTTTAATTATCTGGTCCTTTTTAATGGTTTTGCTGTACCCAACTTGCAGCCTTTGGGGATACTGCCTTTATAAAGTATTGTTCTGGCTGCTTCTCTTGATTGGCCCAGAAACTGCAATCAGCTGGAAGCCAAATGACATGCCTCTTAGCCATTCCTTTTATCTTTGAGACGAGTATCAACATTGTATGCTTCCTAATGGAAATGTAATTTAATGAAATCTATTGGGTAAACATACTTCAGATGTTCAAAGCAGGTGACAAAGTTTTTGCTGGCAGCTGAACCTTGGCTGGATTCCAGACGTCTAGTTACTATGCATATGGCATTGAGTGAAGCACTTTGGTTAGGGACACATTATAATTCATATTGCTTGTCTTGATCTGTACAAATGTATGATTGTACCAGCATAAATTACAGCACTGAATGTTTTTTGAGTTGAAGACAAGATGATTCAGGGTGTTTTCTTGATCCTGCTGTATTTTATTATCATAGGATGTCACAAGTATTTTTTAACAGTAGCCTTTTTTAAAAAATCGCCAAATAGATTGTTCTCTAAATTGCATAGGAAATGTAGTTAAACAAATTCAACTTCATAGGTTGTTCATGGTGGTGTTTTGTTTTTACTTTTGTTTGATGTTATTTTGTGTTATGCAACTGGTCTCTTTTGTGAATCTGTTTCATTTAAATATAATGCAAACAACCAACTGGTGGAGGGCAGCACGGTGGTTCAGTGGTTAGCACTGTTGTCTCACAGCGCCAGGGACACACGTTCGATTCCAGCCTCGGCTGACTGTCTATGTGGAGTTTGCACATTCTCCTCTGTGTCTATGTGTGTTTCCTCCGGGTAATCCGGTTCAAAGATGTGCAGTTTAGATGAATTGGCCATGCTAAATTGCCCAGCGTGTTCAGGGATGTGTTGATTAGGTGCATTGGT
This sequence comes from Chiloscyllium plagiosum, assembly GCF_004010195.1. Taxonomy (NCBI): domain Eukaryota; kingdom Metazoa; phylum Chordata; class Chondrichthyes; order Orectolobiformes; family Hemiscylliidae; genus Chiloscyllium; species Chiloscyllium plagiosum. The sequence goes on from NC_057731.1 coordinate 34,117,251, forward strand.
CAGAGGATAGCGTATAGTAATAGGGTAGGGGAATGGGTCTGGATGGTTACTATTCGGAGGGTCGTAGTGGATCTGTTGGGCCGAAGGGCCTGTTTCCACACTGTAGGGCTTCTACATATAAAAAAAAGTTCTATAACAATAAATCATTTCAAAACCTTAGCCCACACATAGAATGCTTTGTAACAAAATGTTAGATATATTTTATTCGTAAGGTAAGTTGAAGTGGTTTCTTAAATAAATTCCTTTAAAAATTTAATCACTAAGTTTTACGTTGCATTTTTGCAGATTACTCTGGACCAGTTCATATTTGTACAATGAGTGATGTGCATATTTGCAGGAAAGTTTAAAATTGTACTGCACGCCACTCATTTGTATGCAGGTCAACAACATTATATAAATGGATTGTAGGCTAGGGTAAAATTATTCTGCAAGTAGAAGTACAACAATAGTTAACTGTTTTCTTGCCATGTTTGATTATTTGGAGATTTTTCGAATGTTTGCAATTTGTATTTTTAAAAAAAAACTTCTGATAATCACCAATTATGGCACTTTGCAAAATTGCAATGAACAACTTACCTAGGTGATGCCCTGTTTGTAGAAAGCATCAGACTCTATTAGGATTGCTTAGATCTAAATGAAAGCAATTCAGTTCAGAACTGTGCACAGATGTTTATGTGAGGAATCAGTGGAATTACTAGTTACATATAGGAACTGCTTCTTTGACTATGCCTTTAGCCATCTACCTTGATATCTCCATTTGTGACTTGATGTCAAATTTCATTTGATGGCATTCTTGTGAAGTGTTTTAAAGACCTATTACTACAATCAAGGCACTATATTAAAACAAATAAGTCTTTTTGTATTCTTCTATGCATTCGTATGTATACATCTATAAATTTGGACAATTTGATTAAGCTGTTAGTAATAAATACTTTTATTTTAACTTTTTCAGTTCTTGCTGAATATGCCTTGGTGAAGCATCTCTCGATATTTTTCTATATTAAAATGCTATGGGGGATCCAAGATAGCTGCATCCTGCTAGGATAGCGTTTGCTGGGCTCCGTGCTGTAACACTGACCCGACAGAGCTAGGACCCATCCCAAATACTTTACTATGAATAAAACCACAGTAAAGAAGCTAGAAACCTGAAAAACTCTACTTACCTTTGTTCTTGCAGCTGGAGAATGTGGAAGAAAGGAGGAAGCTCGCCCAGGGCCGGAGCCACTGCCCAGCCCTCTGAAGCAGTGGGCTTGCTTACTCACCCAACCCTGTTTGAGGAGCTGGCCAAATCTCATGAAGTCCTGGGGAGACAGATCCAGGAAAGAATTGAGGAGAAGCTGGCTCCTGTATCTGCTATGCTGCAAGACCTGGGAGAAAGGACTGACGAGCCCGAGTGCCTGGCTGCAGGGGTACAGGCAGAGACTGACTCCTCCAAGAGTTGAATTGAAACCTTGGAAACACTGATCCATGGTCTGTTGGACCTGGTAGACAATCTCGAAAACTGGGGCAGAAGAAAGAACCTGCGTGTTTTTGGCATACCGGAAGGGTCAGAAGTGAGAGGCTGGTGGACTGGTAGAGTTCTTCGAGAAGTGGTTCCCACAGTTCCTTGGTTTGGACGTTGAAAAGGGAAGGATAACAGTTGAAAAGGGAAGGATAACAATTGAAAGAGCCTATTGGATCGAGGCATGAAAGAAAGGTGCGGATCAGCGCCCACACCTGTCCTGGTGAGGTTTCATCATTATAAAGACAAGCAGAGAGTTATGGAAGCCTCTAGAGCCCAGGGGAGGGATTCGAGGGCATTGGGATGTGGCGGCTCCAGGGTCATGTTTTTCAAAACTTCACGACAGCAGTAGTCTGCAAAAGGAAGTCCTATGATGGCGTCAATAGGAAATTGAGAGAGCTTGGGATCCAGTATTCTTCAAGATATCCAGCGGTGCTTCGGATCAATCATAATGCATCCATGCATTTGTTTGGCTCGCCAGAGAAAGCGAAGGGCTTTGTGGACACGTTGACTTAAGTCAAACGGCCGAATAGGCGTAGAGGACAGAGCTGTTCGGGCTTGCTCTTCTATAAAAAGGACTTGATGGAATGTCCTTTCTGGTAATAAGTTGCATGAAATGATGTCTGGAATGGATAGAGTATCTTTAATCTCTAAGTTATGTTAAGGGATGGGTGACATATTTGTTTTTCGTTGCCTTATTTATAGTGCTAACCTTGCTTTTGGGTGTGTTTTTTTAAATCTCTCTACCAGTTGGTTGGTGTATGTGGTGCCACCCCAGCTGGTGGGAGTTGAGGTGGTTGGGATGGTTGTAGGATATGTAGGTATTTCCTTGGAATGGGGGTAAATTCCTTCAATCAGTGCCTTTGGTGATTTTCTTTTTGTTCTTCTCTGGGAGAACGCACGAAGGATCTCGATTTGCAACAGGACCCATGCCTTGCAATTGAAGATTCTCCACAGGGTCCATCTGGCCTCAGACCACCTTGCTAAATTTAAAACAGGAGCATCTCCTTTGTGTCCTAAATGTAAAGTGAGCGTGGGCATGCTTACTCATTGTCTTTGGTCCTGCCACAAACTGCGGGCATATTGGAGTGCTGTGGTAGGTGAAATAAAGAAGGCCTTGGGGATGGAGGTGGAGAAGGACCTGGTATCTCCTGTTCTTGGCTTTGTTAATTCACTTTCATTAGATGCACACAAAAAAAGGAATCCTCATGATTTGTGCCAGGAAGAACATTATATTAGGCTAGGTGTCGGAAAATCCCCCAGGGCTGATGTGAGCTAGTCGTGGAGCACATCCCCTTGGACTTTCTGAGGAGTATGGTACACCATAAAACTGAGAATTTCTATCAGACGTGGCTTCCCTTTTTGGACTACCTGGGTACACCATACTACTAAGCGCCTTTATATAGCCATGACAATTCTATGTAATGAATCTGGTATCCAGAGAGGTGGAGCTACGAACATATGAATATGTATAAACTTGTGCAGTTGATGATCGAGGGCTATTGCTTTGCTTTGTTAAACTGTGTTGTGGTTATTATCATTATTATTGTTGTTAAGACTTTTATTTTTTAGCTTAGTTGTTTGATATTTATTTATGTAATTAGCATGTTTCCTTTTAAGTATTAGTTTGAATTGTTAGGTTTTGTATTTGTAATATTCAAAAGAAATTTTCCTTTTAATAAAAATATATTTAAAAAAAGGATGCTGTAAAATTTAGCATGATTTTGCTATTGCTATCACCTATGCCAGAAAATGTTCCAAATTCTGGTTATTTAGTGACTCTAGTTTGTCACTTTCTGAGGCCGCTGACATCTTCAGTCAGCTTCTTCTCTCTTTCCCACTTAGTGAGAGCTACTGGCCAAAGGTGGACAGTTGTTGCATTTGCCAGTTCCTCGTAGGAGGCCATGGCTGCAATCATAAGGATATTCAGGTTTGTATGGGATCCAGGTGTGAGGTAAACAATTTATGGAGTGTTGGAGACATTTCTAGGCTTGAATGCCATGGGGAGAGAGGAGCAGGGAGGTCAGACACAGGAGCAAGGAGGTATGATTATCAGCAGACACGCTGTGCTTATATCTAGTTCCTTATTCAGAAACAATTATCTTTGTCCTTGATCAGAGTTTAGGAATGGATCTTCCCATCCTGAATTTAAATACAGTGGAGGTTGACAGGATGGCAGAGTGTTCTGCTTCATGAAATCCTACCAACTTAAGTGGCCTTTCCATTTCCAAAGTCACTATCTGTGGGAGCACAAGATACCAATAAAAGGGTGCAAATTGCATTATTTCTTGTTGTATGCAGAAAACCAATGCAGATAACCTGATCATGAATTTTGTAAGGAATGTTTTTCGATGTGACACACTATACAAGGGGTTGTGCTGTTTCCTGTATATGGAGGCCAAACATCTTCCAAAGAATGAAAGTGTCGATGCTCCTAAGACCTTGAAATTGAAATTACTTTGTGAAATGTATTTGTTCTTATTACTTTGGAGGAATTAACTGTTGATTTTGTTACAAATATTAAGAAAATTAGTTGTAAAATTTCTTCTGTAAACTTTCGATGAATAATGGGTCAAACTTTGATTTCTTGATCTAGATGTCTGAAGAAGACTGAAATCATTATGAATTTTGTGCAGTTCTAGAAGATGTTGTTAAGTGTCAGTGGAGAAATTGTTTCCCAGTAGATGCAATAATTATGTGACCTTTAATATCAGTGAACTCGTATTGTAAAATATTCCAAGTAAAATAATTGCATACATTTAAATAATATATTTATAAGATCATATAGAAATCCAATTAAACTTTATTGAGGTATATGCAATTATGAAGGCCACACCAAGCACCAAACAAAGCCTGAAATAAACAGTAATAATCAAAGTTCTTTGATAATGTAATTCCTGTACATTGTGCATCACGTTTTAATATTAAATACATAAATATTAACAGCTTGTAATATTAATGCTGCTAAGTGCCTCCACATACTGAAAAGCTTAATAAAGATGAATGGTTCATTGTGCCAATAATCTTGTATTTCCATTTTAAAGGTAAGGGTTACACTCTGCCAGTCCCCTGTCCAGAATGGAAGAAGATGGCGCATGACTACAAAAAAGGATTAAACAATTTGTCCTAAAACATTGAACCTTCTCTGATTGCTTTACGCTATTTAGCATAAATAGCAAAATTAAGTACTTGAGATACCTGAAGTACATAATTTTGTTTTCCATTATGACAATTATTTCTTTTTCTGTATTTTATAACTGCCCCAAAACATGCTAAATTTAAATATTTTATCCCCACATTTTTACTTTTCACTGGTAATAAAATGGGTATTTGGGCTTTTATCTGCAAAGGTCATGGGATGCTTGATTATTATGTTACAGGGGTAGGAGTACATTTTTCTATTGTTGATTTAAAATATGAACTGTGTGATCCTTTTGTATATTGGTTACAGACAAAGGAAATCTGCAAGCTTCACACTAGACTTAGGTCATGTTTAATATGCAGATTACATTGAAAAATAGGTAAAACCATCTTTCAACTTAATTTCCACTTGAAGTTTTGAAAGCTCTCCTATCCTTTGTAAATTATTTAATCTTTATAAATGAAATGTCTTAGCTTTATTAAATGAGTGTATATATAAGCTTGATGTTTGGGATATTTCTTCCATATGCATCAATGTAATTTTTTGCTGAGCTTCAGTTTTTTTTGAATTGCATATTTTGACTTTCACTGTTTGTTTGTTTAAAAAATTGAAATCCTAACTAGGATCTGTTTTACATGATTTATATATGGTGTTTAGCATTGGCCAACTCTGAAACCAGGTAACTCAAAGTTGAAAGCTGGAGAAAAGCCAAGAACAGAAAATACTTGTTCTTGCACATGATGACAAGCAGTGGCCTTTTCCCTGAAACTAGTGTGGACCTTTGGTCCTCAATGATCTGAAATGATAACAGGTCTCTGCAGAGGTGAGATTTCCAAATTGCTCTTATCCCCAGGCTGCTGATAGCAAGCAGTGATATGTGAAGTAGTGACCCTCTGGGGTCGATTTTGACACTTGGTAGAATACACTGCACAATAGAGCTTGATAGCATCTTCGACTGGCAGCAGAAGTGGGGTGAGCTAGGATAAATGGTTTGAGCTGAAGAAATCCAACAACACTCAGCTTATCTTCGGGTGACAAATTGATGTTTGTAGACAGTCTGACAGAGAGTTGGTATTGCATGTTGACGTATCCTGTTTTGATTTGCAGATGTTTGTTTTGGGGTAATTTTTTCATGTTCTAGAATATTTATAAATGGTGTTGCAATTAACTAGCAAATAATATTCTGGTGCATTCATATTTTAGAACCTGTTTTATATCAGTGACAGGCACAATGATTGTACAATGTGCTATTAGAGAACATATTTCTAGGCTTTCAATATATTTTAGGATTTCCTGAATCTGTAAATCTAACTTGTGCCAAATGTATATAATTTTCAGAATGCAGTTGTCATTTTAGCTGTAATTAACTATGTATTGCAAAACCTATGAAATCTTCACATAATACCTTTGCATACTCAACATTCTGTACCTTAGGTTCCATCTTTTATATCCAATTTTTACTGATTTATTTTTTTTCCTTGATCGATCACTTCTTATGATGTGGGAAAGAAATAATATTGCAGGACAACGTTTTTGGATATCCATCTGTTCTTCAATGTGTGCGATCAACTAGAAAATTGGATTAAGGGGAAACTGAATAAGTACACAAGAGAGAAAGAAATAGAAAGATTTATTTATAGGGTGTGTTGAAGGAAGACAGAAGAAAGCTTGTGGATGGAATAAGCACGAGCAGAAACCTGTTGGGTAAAAGGCCTGTGCCCATGCTGTAAATTCTTGTTTTGAGTACATGCTCATTAAATATTGGGTCCTTTTTTTTAAAGAAAAAAGCTATTTTGATAACCAGTTAGCAAATACTAAATGCCAACTCATCATCTCTAATTTGAAAATTTGCTTTCCTTTGTAGATAGTGTAATATCTCCCAACAATAATGTGAACTTTTATTCATACAGTGTTTTTTTTTTTGGAATTAGAATTAGGTTTATGGGGTCATGTCCTCACACGAGTCCATAGAAAAGTTTACAAAGTTGCCACTTACAAGGTCGTCTTAGGTATAGGATTAAAAAATCACAAATAAATCAGCATTACAGTCCTTTAAGCAGATTGCACCAGGCCTCACCTCCAGTCCATGCCAGGTCTTGTCTCTAGTCTGTGCTGAACTAAGTCTGGGGCTTCCTGTTCTTGCTGCCGTCTCGGCTGTCTGTTCTAACTGCCGCAGGTGCCAGGGGACCTGACTATCAGCCATGGAGACAGGAGACAATGTGCTCCATTAAAAGGGTTCCAGTTGACCCTCTAGAATTGAGAAAGCAATATGAATAGATATTTGTTAACGCTAATGCACTGAATCTAGCCCCAAAGTGCTGAATGCACATTACAACAAGCTCAGTAACCTCAAGGTCAGTGAATCCATCATAAAATGCCATATCTCACCAAATGTATCACTATCCTCTGGCATACATCAGTTCACTGCATTATTATCACTCATCGATGAACAATCTCTATTAAGCAGAACTTGTTGCTCATATCAAGGAGCACATTAAGGATAAGTGAATTTGTGAAGGACAGGTATGGAAAGGATGGGTCTTTACTAAAAAAGTACATCATGACAAGACCATGTTGGAAGACCAAGAAGGGAGTGTTGATAAAGAGACATTGTCACTTGATCTTAGTCACAGATATAATTCAGAAACTGATGTTGCTCATACTTAAAAGGATAGCATAGATGTCACCTAAAGCGTTACCAGGGACGAGTGGCCTGTGGATAGCACATGGGACAAGGGTAGCACTGAGACCAGCTCCTTGGAGGACGAATCACTTCTGCTGCAGAGGACTCTAACAGGGCAGATTACAGAAGATGGTTGATGTATAGTCTCAATTGAACTCATTGCTGCAGTGTGAGGCCTTTTGGAAGGCCTAATTTATATAGCAATGTTAAAGAGCATTGGGGTTTCTGGCACCAACTTTGAACAGGACTTTGTATTTAACTTGGAGTGCATGGAAGTAGTGGCCAATTCCTTTAGCACACTTGTGGATTTATCTATGATACAGTGCACGATTACTAATGTCATTGATTCTATTGTAACACAAGCTGAAATAGCAGAAGCTTAGACTGAGTCCTTGCAAGCTCAGTTTCTCCCTTGTAAGGTCAGATCGCTCTCTCAATCTCAACTTGTTTGCATGCAAGTTCAGACATCTGCTGTCACAAATTTGGGCAGCTGTGTTAAAGGAGTGCATGGATTTCATGTCTGCTCAGTAATCTGCACTCCAGTAGATTCGGGCATTGTTGAGACTGGGATTGGCAGTGCCTTCATGAATTATGAATCCATTGTCTTCACTACCTTCCCTGGTGGTCTAGTTTCCCATTTGCTGAGAGGATGTAGACAGGACTTAAAAGGGTCAAACCTGCATGAAGTTGTTATTCAAAGCCTGTTTCATTGATAAATAGTAACTTTGCACAGCCAACAGAGTAATGCATAGCAATAGATAAAACATAGAGAAAATGGACACATAGGGAATACATTGTCGAGAGCGTGGTGCTGGAAAAGCACACTAGGTCAGGCAGCATCCGACGAGCAGGAGATTCTACGTTTCAGGCATAAGCCCTTCACCAGGAATGAACCTTGTGGGCCATAGGGGCTGAGAGATAAATGGGAGGGGTGGATTGGGTTGGGGAAAAGGTAGCTGGAAAAGTGATAGATGAAGATGGGTAGGGCAAAGGTCATAGATTAGATTGGAAAGGAGGGTGGAGCGGATAGGTGTGAAGGAAGATGGACAGGTCAAGAGGGAGGTGCTGAGTTGGAGGCTTGAGACTGGGATAAGGTGGGAGAAGGGGAAATGAGGAAACTGGTGAAATCCACATTGATCTCGTGTGGTTGCAGGGTCCCAAGGTGGAAGATGAGGCATTCTTCATCCTGGCGTCGGGTGGTTAGGGTTTGGTAATGGAGGAGGTCCAGGACCTCCGTGTCCTTGGTGGAGTGGGAGAGGAAGTTAAAGTGTTTGGCCACAGGGTGGTGGCTTTGGTTAGTGCAGGTATCCCAGAGATGTTCTCTGAAATGATCCCCAAGTTGACTGGATCTGCGCTACCTTCTGCTCTCATCCAGATTCAATCAATAAGCACATCGACTTGGACCCAATATACTGACCACTGCAACGGACAGCTGGAACTGACAACCGGAAGCGGCAGATTCAAACCACTATAAATGCCGGAGGAAACATCACAGAAGCGCTTCACAGGAGGCTCCCAAGCACTGAGAATGTCACCTAGACAGGGGACGAAACGTCTGCAACACAAATTCCCAGCTCGGCGAACAGAACCACAACTGCAATATCCCCTCCCATGTGGTCGACGAGGCCCTCCAGTGGATCTCTTTCACTTACTGCACGTCCATCCCTGAACCCTACCCCTCCAATCGCAACAAGGACAGAATCCCCCGGTCCTCACCAATCTCCAGCTACATCGCATCATCCTCCGCCACTTCCGCCGCCTACAAACAGACCCCACCATGAGGGATATATTTCCATCCCCACCCTAATTGCATTTTGGAGAGACCATTCCCTCCATGACTCTCTTGTCAGATTCACGCACCCTTGCCCCCGCCCACATACGACTCCCAGCACCATCCCCTACCAACGCAGGAAATCCAAAAACTGAGCCCGCATCTTCTCCCTCACCTCCATCTGGTGCCCCCAAGGATCCTTCCACATCCAACAGAAATTTACCTGTATTCCAGACATGTCATTTACTGTATCAGTTGCATCCGATGTGGTCTCCCCTACATTGGGGAGACAGGACGCCAACTTGTGGGTCGTTCCAGAGAACATCTCTGGGACACCTGCATCAACCAACCCCACCTCCCTATGGCCAAATACTTTAACTCCCTCCCCCTCCATCAAGGACATGCAAGTTCTGGGCCGCCTCCATCGCCAACCCTAACCACCGGACGCCTGGAGGAAGAACACCTCATCTTCCACTAAGGGACCCTGCAACCTCATGGGATCAATTTGGATTTCACCAGTTTCTTCATTTCCTCTCCCCCCGCCTTATCCCAGTCCCAAGCCTCCAACTTGGCACTGCCCTCTTGACCTGTCCATCTTCCTTCCCACCTATCCGCTCCACCCTCCTCTCTAACCTATCACCTTTCCCTGTCACCTTCATCTACCTATCACATTTCCAGTCTCCTTACCCCCAGGTCCACCTCCCTCCCATTTATCTCTCAGCAACCCCCCCCCCCCCATTCCTGATGAAGGGCTTATGCCTGAAATGTCGATTCTCCTGCTCCTTGGATGCTGCCTGATCAGCTGTGCTTTTCCAGCACCACACTTTTGACTCTGATCTCCAGCATCTGCAGTTTTTACTTTCTCCACATAGGAAATATAGAACAGTGATTAGTTGATGTAATTATGACATCGTTTGAAATGATTATTTGGTGTTTGTTTTTATTGTGTTATTGTCAAGCATTCGTTGTGATTATCAGTTTTTGAGCGAAAAAATTGGGACTATAGGGAATTGGGGTTGTGTTTACTGGAATTGCTGGAGAATAATTTGATCACGGACAGTTAGGCAGGAAGGTATTGCCTGCACTTGCATGTGGCTAGGATCGTGTACTCATGATAGTAAGGTTGTGCAGTTGGTGGCAAGAGCTATGACTCCATGATGGTGGGGATATGCAGCAACAGCAACTTAGCAATATACCTATATCAGAAACAAAAACACGTTGCTGGAAAAGCTCAGCAGGTCTGGCAGCAACTGTGTAGAGAAATCAAAGTTAATGTTTCAGGTCTGGTGAACCTTCTTCAGAACAGCTGAGTTCTGAAGAAGGGTCATCTGACCCAAAGTGTTAAATTTGAATTCCCTACAGAGATTCTGCCAAACCTGCTGAGTTTTTCTGGCAACTTTTGTTTTCATTTCTGATTTACAGCATCTGCTGTTCTTTTCGGTTTTTATTCAGTATATCTTTTTGTCTGGGTACTATAAAGCTGCTTCAGAGTGGTCTAGCAGAAACATTGATTCCGAATTGCTATGGTCTGCTGTGTCATATGTGACAACGGAACTTTCATTATGTGCAATCTGGCCATGTGTGTGATTAGTGTCCAGGAATCATCAGCCATGTGAGCAGTATATAGCATTTGATTCCTGATACATATCTGTCATGGTGGTTCAAATGCTGATGGTGCTGTGGAGCTTGACATATTACAGTTCATTGCCATGGTCATCTTCGTGGCTGTGGCATTGCATCCTCACCCTGCCATATGGTTGCAACAGGTAGTAGATCTCAAAGAAGACATCCTTCATGAAGTGTAGGGCTTGGACACATGGAGTGGAATCTTCCTGGCCTATCTGGTGCTTAAAAAAGAGTAGACCTATTTGGGCAGGAGGCAAAGTGCCAATTTCCAATTGGTGGGTTGAACGTTTGTTATTAATTGCTCCGAACATTTTATGTGACAGGGGTTTTCTGACTGTAATTGACAGGAACCTCTTTTGTGTTTATTAGTATTTCACAAATACTCATTATCACCCTATTGGAGTTACGTTAATGGGAGCAATTTCATTATCAAAAATTGGGAACTCGTCTGTTCTCAAACCTGACTATGTATACAAGGCAGGTACCTGAAATTGTCCATTACTACTTCCAATCTATTGTGAGTACAAAATTTTACACTAACTTTTCTCCCTCAGGAAATAAGCTGTTTACTTGCACAAACACTTATGACATTAGATATAAAGTCCCTCCATGCTCCTCAGAATGAGGAGTCTCATTCATATACAGTCAGCTCTATTGTCCTTAATTACTTAGTGTTAGGAATGAAGGCTCAATGGGTCCACTACGTTGCTCAAATGAGGCTGAATTCAGCAAACCTGACCAGGACAGGAAAATGGGGCTAAGCCTAGATGAGAAATTTACAGAAGGGATGGGGTGGGTGGAAAACACAGAAAATAGGACAAGAAGTATGCCATTCAGCCCATTGAACCCACTCAATCATTTGACATGATCACAGCCGAATCCTCTCACTTAATGCCATAATCCTGCTCTCCCTTCATACCCTTTGACACCTTTAGGCCCTAAAAGTCCATCTACTTCTTTTTAAGTATATTCAGTCAGAAAATAAAGGTAGTGAATGGAACTTAAAGGCTGTGATAGTGGAGGGATCCTGGGAATGGAATGAGCAAACTTGGTTACAAGGCGGAGAGTAAAAATTGCAGGGACAATGAAGGGTGGGAACTGAGTATTAAGGATTGTGACCACAATGAAGTAAATTGGTTTATGAGTAGTGAAGAAGAGTAATGGAATTGAAAAAGGGTTGGTTACAGGGGTGAGGCTTGGCTTGGGATCTCAGTGAGAATGGGGTCGGGGCAAGAGTAGCAGTACTCGTGAAGATAGTGAAAGGACTGATAGTCAAAAGTGGGGTGGGGTAATATAAGAAGGACAGAGGGGATAGGAGATAAAAGGCAAAGGCCAACAAGTTATACGTGTGAAATATACGCAAAAGAACGGAAGAGGCTGAAAGACTTGAACTCAAAGTTTACCACCATTATTTTATGCCAACGCATTTTCCAGTTGAGCTATAAGGAGAGGCTGAATAGGCTAGGGCTGTTTCCCTGAAGCGTTGGAGGCTGAAGGTTAACCTTACAGAGGTTTATAAAATCATGTTTGGTATGGATAGCGTAAATAGACAAGGTCTTTTCCTTGGGATGGGAAAATCCAGAACTAGAGAGCATAGGTTTAGGGTGAGAGGGGAAAGATGCAAAAAGGACCTAAGGGGTAATTTTTTCACGTAGAGGGTGATTCATGTAACACTTTATCCTCCTTACCTTATCTTGCTAAAGATCTATAGAATTGATAAGGTAACAGGAATAGAACAGTGTATTCATCTGGTTAGAGAATGTAGTATCTCCCTTTAGTCATTCCCAATTGACGAGTCTGAAAGTTTTCCAAAATTTATCAATACCATTCAATTAAAAGAATCACGTGTAACTCCACAATAACTGTTGATACCAAGCTTAAAATAACCATACAAACCAATGTACATAGGCTAGTACATACTTTATGCTGCACACTGACACCAGTGTGATGTCGCTAAGTTTATTATTACTTTTAAAGAATCCAGCTAAAAGTTGGGTAAAACTCCTTGGGTAAAATTCTCTGTTAATACTCTATGCTGCACACTAACACCATTTAAAATGTTGCTGTGTCTGAGTAAAAGTCATTACTTCAAAACATTCTCACATTTGTTAGTCTAAGTTTTTAAATCACCTGTAGTGAAAAAGCAACCTTAAACACACATACTTTTGATCTGGCTCATATGGTTTTCTTCTGTATAGAATGTGTTTTACAACTAACTCCAGTAAAACAAAATATAATGTAATTTCGCATTTGATTAAGTCAAATTTTTAAGAGAAAGTAGAACTGCAGGTGCTGGAGAATCAGTTGAAAAGTGTGGTGCTGGAAAAACACAGCAGGTCGGGCAGCGTCTGATGAATAGCAGAGTCGACATTTTGATGAAGGGCTTATGCCTGTAACATCAACTCTCCTGTTCCTTGGATGCTGCCTGAGCTGCTATGCTTTTTCAGCAACACTAAGTCAGAATTAGTTGTTGTTGACCAATAACTTGATCCTGTTGAGCTCCTGGTGCAGCTTGGGGTCGGGGAGAAATTAATGCACAGTCATCCATGTTAGAACATTTATACAGTGCTGAACATAAAAGTTAATGACTTGGAGATTAAACCATAATGCAGGCTGAATCTTCCATTGTGTCAGGGCTACATAACAGGTGATGAAAGGCAAATAGATCCACATTGCTTAGAATGCATATGTCAAAAAGCATAACGCTAAGATAAAAAGCAGAAATATATTGTATGTATCAGCATCAGAAAAGACACACACCATTCATGAGTTATGGAGGTTGCATCTCTCCATGAACAGGTGACAGCAGGACAGACTTTCACTCAGGACGGGAGCAACCCGATAAGTCTCCAAAGTTGCCCTTGAATTTGATAAGATGCCATATGCAAAGTATCTGTCTCATTCCTGCTCTCTCTTCACAGATCAGTAATTCCATGCCAGATGTTGCAACCATTGAAAGCAGCAGCAGTCTTACCATCGATAAGATGAAAAAGACCAAGAAAGAGGAAAAGGGAAGAGCTAAATCAGAATCAGGGGGCTGTAACTGTGTACAAGCAAGCTGTGCAAGTGGGGAAAGAGAGTTTTCGGTGACTCGACTAGTCTACCGGGAAATGATATACAGAAGGCATTGCAGTTACCTCCAGATGTGTAAACTACTGTACAGAATGCTTTTCACGCCACTAGAGAAGCCATCATTTCCAACTTCTATCTCCTGTCGGTCGATCTGCAACCAGTAGGCTTAGGAGGAAGCATTCTGTCTGTGGAATTGAAGGTTGCAGCAAAATCAGTGCATTTCCTCACCACCAGCTTCTTTGCTTAATTGAAGTCTTGTTTAGCATCTTCCAATCCAGACCGCAAGTGCATTTGTGAGGTTATAGATACTGTTTACAAGAAAGCAGTTCAGTTGGATCATTCCACTGTAGATCCAGACAGCAACCCACTCGATGTGGAATATGCACCTATTACTGGGTTCTGTCGGGTACATGAGGTTATCTGTCATACACACGTGGTGCTTTGAGCTGATTGATATAAGCCAACCAGTTTCCTGAACACAAAGAAATTTCACTTCCTCACAGACAACAATTCCTGTAGGTGTGGACTTGCTATTTAGGGAGCTGTTGCAACATTTACATTCTACACAACTGCCAAGTGCCACAAATGTTTATGCCCCACATCATCAGGTCTGGTTCATAGATGACCAGGGGAAGCCTCAGAAAGAATGGCGAATAAACCCAGCGCAATTCTCTGGCTGATGCATACAATGTTTTTACTAAAGCTGTCATTGAACCGATGCTTGGGTTTTTGATGATGTACTTCCATTGCTTGGACTACGAAGGTGGAGCACTGCACTACTCATGGGCAGGGTCTCCAGAATTATGGTTGTTTACTGTGCATTGCATGACCTAGCTCAAAGATGGAGTGAGAACATACTAAAAGTGGAGCAACCACCTGTTGCCTCAGATGTGGAAGAAAGGGAGTCTGTTGGAACTGTTGATAGAGGAAGCTGGAGCAGTAGTAAAATGAGGCAGGCAGACACAAGAGAACACGATAGTGACTGGTTGAGAGAACGAATGACTTTGCGTGAACATTTTGTGGACACTTATAAGTAATAGCCAGGTGTGATGCATATGCCTTGGTGCCCTCATTGAAATGCTTGTTTTATTACTGTGAAACTTTATGATGTTTCGCATGTCATAAATTGGAAAATTTCTTTTTTTTTCTTTTGCTCCAATAACTCCTGTTCAGTGGCTAGAGCATCAGAATGAAATTCTGTGGGCGGCACGGTGGCACAGTGGTTAGCACTGCTGCCTCACAGCGCCAGAGACCCGGTTCAATTCCCGCCTCAGGCGACTGTGTGGAGTTTGCACGTTCTCCCCGTGTCTGCGTGGGTTTCCTCCCACAGTCCAAAAGATGTGCAGCTCAGGTGAATTGGCTATGCTAAATTGACCGTAGTGTTAGGTAAGGGGTAAATGTAGGGGTATGGGTGGGTTGTGCTTCGGCGGGTCGGTGTGGACTTGTAGGGCTGAAGGGCCTGTTTCCACACTGTAATGTAATCTAATCTAACATGGGACTGTGCTTGTAACGCACAGGCCATTGTTTGCAAGCGATATTAATCTATTAAGAGTGATGCAAAAAGGCTACAGTATGCTAATTGGCGCATACAACATAACCATGTAGCTTATGTTGCTCATTATCAGCAAATTTCCATCTGCGAAATGAGGCCTATACATAAGAGCATCAGCACTCTTCACAGTGCTGTACCTGAGGGTCTTGTGAGCATCTGAAGTGATAATTTCTTTCTAAAATACCATGAGGGGCAATGCAAAACTGTTAAAGGTACAAAACGATTGTACAGGAAGGTAGAAAGTGCTTTTGTATTCATTTGCAAAAAGTTGACACATCTGTACATTGAGTGTCTTCAATATTCTTTCATTTTTTTGGTTTCTGCCATTGTGTCTGGGTGTTGTTTTGGCTACAGCTGAATTGATGATAGCCTGCTGACTGCTCTGTTGCCTCATCCCTGAGAGTAGATTGTCCCTGCACTTGAACACACCCTGAAGGAGCAACTCAAAAGAGTTTTGTGTTTTCTGCATCATTTGCAAGTTTGGGTGTGGGTGATGATACCTGGTCCAATGATGTTCATGGGGTTCAGTGAGTGAGTTTTAAATATGGTATCTGAAAGTTGGAGCCTGGAAGGTCCCAAGAGGGACCAGAACTTTCTGCTTGTCTACCTGTAAAATCTGGCATTTTACACGTGCATGCAGATGTAATGAGCTTTGAAGAATGTAATTGTGTAAGAAAACCCAACTTGCCCACTAAGTGGAAGCATCACCTGCTTTTTGGAACTGCAGTGACACTTGGGTGGAATTTTCTCTTGCAAGCCTATCATTTCTTGCTGAGATTTTCCTTTGACTTGTATTCTCTGTTAATACTTGGCCAGGTAACATTTTCTACTAAGACCTCTTCTTTCCCCTCTTGATCCGTCTTGTGGTAGCTTTCGCTGGTTAATGTGCCTTCTGCTTATTCTGCTAGCCATGCTGTATTCCAAGGGAAATATTTGAGACTGTATCCTCAGTAGAAACAACTGATTTGTGCAGAAACCTTGAAGTCAGAAATGACTCCTTCCAGAACTGCTACATAATTTGCTGAAGACTTTTGGAATTTTAACGAATTATAGGAAGCAACAAACGTCTACAGAAATGTAGCAACAGCCAATGGAAATTGATCAACATTAACTTGAAAATAGTATCTGATCTCTGCCAATAATATGGGCCTTGAGGTTCAACCTCCTTTGAATGAGTGGACGACCTCTACCAATGAGTAGTTGGTACTGATCCCAACTTCTCACTAAGTATGGTTGCCTTTAAAGAATTGTGCACAGCAGCCACATAGCACAATCTCCACACACATCAAAGAGTGTTATTGAATTTTAGCTGTATCTGTGACAAGCAGTTTGGTAGACCTCCTCTGACCTCTACTGAATTTTCAGTAAGAGATGTCCTCATATAATTTAAGGTGAACTATTTTAGGAAAATCTAATGAAGTCTAAAGAAAAGAACAAAGGGATAGAATCAAGGACATACATTGGTCTTCAAACTTCAAAATGTGTACGTCCTTTTTTTGCTATTTGCTTTGATTGTAAGAATCATTCCAATTAAATTTTCTAAACACCTGTTGTTTTAAGCTGTGTTTCTTAGATTCATTAGACTCATTCGTAAGCATAATAAGCAGAAAATGGATGACAAATATTGGGTACAAATTGGAAGACTAAGTGGTGATAGTGCCTTGGTTAGTATATTTTTTAAAATATGTTTTTGAGAATGTAGATATCATCATTGAAAGTGACACAATATCATGTGATCCATTTCTGCCAGAGTCTGTTAATATGTGTAAGCTGACTCAATACGTCTCCATTAAAACTGAGTGCCCAAACTCTCATTCTGCTCTTCAACTTTGCTTGCATTAATTTAGAAAGAGAACATCACAAAAATAACAGTATGTGAGCAAGACCATTCAACTCATTTCAGTTCATTAATTCTGAAAGACCTGAGTGTATCCATATTGCTGCAACAAAGTGAATAAATCAAACTTCCCTACATGATCTCCGATACTATTTTACATAATCACTACATGTAAGAAACAAGTCTTGATACCAGCCCTAAATTTATCTTTTATTAATTTTAACTTGCATTTTTTGTCTTACTGTTATTTATTTACTAAAATATACCAAACTGAGAAAGAAAGGGTCTCAATAAAACATGTATAATTTTGATATAGCTGTATGGATGAGCTGCAAGAATGATGTATCCCTCTGGCAAGGAGCCGCAGTTTCAGGATATACACAATAGACTGTAGTGAGAAATTTCCTCATTCAGAAGGTGGTGAACCTTTTGGAAAAATCATTGAATATATGTAAGAAGGAAGTACAATTCCAGAAACTAAAGATGTCAAGGAGTATGGAGAGAAGAGTGAGAGTATGGAATTGAGATGAAAGATCATGGTTATGGTGACTGGCAGCATGGGCTCAATTGGGCAGAATGGCCTACCCTACTCCTATGTCCTTTGAAATGCTTCAAATGACTTTTTCAGTTCTTTTAACTGCATTGTTTATCTCTAGGACAACTTTATTCGGTAGACTCATTGCAGGCTGAAAATTCTGAATTTCTCTAATCTTCCTTAATATCTGGACCTCTCACATTATTGATTAACCTATTCGTTTTATTTTGTGGTCTGCCATGCTTTAATGTCTCCCTTGTGTCTTTGGAGCCAGATAATGTGGACCTATTAAGGCCAGGTTTTAGCAAAGAATTTGGCATGTTTTGACTGAATTTCGTATGTGAGGAATTATAGAAATGTGGAAGCAGTGTATCTTTCAAAATGCTAATAATCAATAGTCAGATTGGCCCATTGCTAAGATTCAGAGTCAAAAAGTGTGGCAATGGAAAAGTTCCTGATTGAAGGGCTTATGTCCCCAAAATGTCAACTCTCCTGCTCCTCGACTGCTGCCTGACCTGCGCTTTTTCAGCACTACAGTTTTTGACTCTGATCTTCAGCGTCTGCAGTCCCTCACTTTCAAAATCATCTGATGTTAGCAATGGAGAGGGATGTCATTTAAAATTGACTGGAATAAGAGGACCTGGGAACCATATATTATCTATCATCCAGGAAAAATTAAATTACTGTCCAAAGGATTCCTATACACAAAAAAATCTGTTGTGCGAAAACAAAATATGGTGCATTATGGGAATTCGAAAGGAAAAGATGGCTGGAAATATTCAGCAAATCAGGCAGTATGTGTGGAGGAAAACAAAGTTAACTTTTAACATTGACCTTGCATCAATGAAGAAAGATAGGATGAGGGTTTAAACTTGAGAAGGGAAGGCCTTTGATAAGGTGAAGGGCAACAGATTTGAGCTAACTAAAATTTTCTTTATGTAAAATGCAAAAAGGGTATTAATGGGCATAGTCTTTAAAAAAAAGTGTCTGGATAAATGGCTATATAGCAACCATCTGAATGTGATATAAAAGGTAAAGAAAGAAACAAGCCAGCGTGGGTTTCCTCTGGGTGCTCCGGTTTCCTCCCACAGTCCAAAGATGTGCAGGTCAAGTGAATTGGCCATGCTAAATTGCCGTAGTGTTAGGTAAGGGGTAAATGTAAGGGTATTGGTGGGTTGCACTTCGGCGGGTCGGTGTGGACTTGTTGGGCAGAAGGACCTGTTTCCACACTGTAATGTAATGTAATCTAATCTAAAAAAACATACAAGATGGAGGCAGAAGTTATGATATAATGTTGTACTCTGAGTTGCAGAGGGATCTGTGGGTCCTAGTGATTAAATCACAAAAGGTTAGTATGCATATACCAAGGTAATAGGGAAGCTAATATAATATTATTTATTGTGAAATGAAATGAATATGAAGGTAGAAAGATTGTGCTTCATTTATACAGACCATAAAAACATACGACGAAGGAGCGGAAGTAGACCAACCAATGAAATCATGGTTGATCTGATACTCTTTTGCCTTTCATCTTTAACCCTCGATTCTTTTAATGATTAAAAAATTGTCTATCTAAGCCTTGAAATGACATCCTCAACAGCTCTGTGTGTAAAAGAATTCCACAGATTGCCTACTGTCTGAGATAGAAAAAAAATCCTCCTCACCTCTGTCTTAAATAAGTGACCTTATTTTGAGATCATGCCCACTGGTCCTAGATTTTCTAACGAGGGGATTCAGTCGTTTTGTACTGACCCTGTGAAATTCCTTAAGGGGAATTAATACACAGTAAGATCACATGGAGTTTTTTTTATTCATTCATGGGATGTGGGCATCACAGGTACGCCAGCATTTATTGCCCATCCCTAGTTGCCCTTGAGCTGCCTCTTTGAATTATTTGGTATAGGTAATCCCTCAATTCTGGTAGAGAGGGAGATCCATGATTTAGACCCAGAAACACTGAAGGAATGATATTTTTCCAAGTTAGGGTGATAAGTGGCTTGGAGGGAAATTTACAGATGTGGTATTTCCATCCGCTACCTTTGTCCTTCTATTTGGCAGTGGCGAAGATCTTAGTGAAGGAGTGTTGGTGAATTTCTGCAGTGCACCTTGCAATTGGTAGACATTGCTCCTACTGAGCATTGTTGATGGAGGGAGTTAACATTTGTCGATAGTACTAAACCATTTTGATTGCTGTAACATTAAAAGCATCATCCAGTTGTAGAAAAAATAGAATATGACTGATCTGTGCTAAGGAGACAAACTGTACAAAATGATTTGAATGTGCTCTTC
Organism: Chiloscyllium plagiosum; assembly: GCF_004010195.1. Classification (NCBI taxonomy): domain Eukaryota; kingdom Metazoa; phylum Chordata; class Chondrichthyes; order Orectolobiformes; family Hemiscylliidae; genus Chiloscyllium; species Chiloscyllium plagiosum. Next base: position 34,137,259 of record NC_057731.1, read on the forward strand.
AATCTAATAAAGAAAGCATTTTGTAAAAATATAAAAGCTATATAATGAGACAGAATGTGAACCACTCTGTTGCACAGCATGCATTACTACCTCAGTTGACAGAGGCATGGATCATTAAATCTCTTAAGACAAGAGAGATAAACATTTGAAACAGAAAGAAGATACAGAACTATTTTAATTTCATAGGCACAGGCACAATTTTCTGAATGGCCTTCTGTGCTATTATCTTCTGGCATAAGAACCTGGTGCAGCAGGACAAGTGGGCAGTGATCATAGTTGCAAAAGAAATTTAGCACAGGTATTGAGAAATAATTATCCATAGAGGCTCAATGGCTGTCAGAAGGTTGCTTGAGGCCATGATACTAGACTCATTTAAGAACAGCTAGATACTATAATGGGATATGGGAAGATGATCGGATTATTATGTCTGGAAGGCATTTCTTCAACTGAATTTATCCTCTGATCATTCATTTAATCATTGAGATACGACTGCAAGGACACCAAACCTCATTTTCTAAATTTAATCTTAACTCATTGATCCTGTGTAAAATTACCAAAATATAAATATATTTTAAATATCACGGTGTCCTATTCCCTTGTATTCTTTACACGTGGGGTTCAAATTAAAAAGATTGTGACATTGTTATTGGTCTCTAGTAGTAAACTTTGCAGTATTACAATTTAAAATATATATTTTGGAGGTTATGAAATTATGCTGCTTTTCCTTTTTCAGTCTTTTTACCTTATAGATCCCGTTGGGTAAATGTGAGTGTACCTGCTAACAGGTTTCTGCTCACAATTGCCCCTTTCCTCAGTTTTAAAATTACATACTTGGCGCTGCCTCTAATTTTCCTTTCAACTTAGAATGAGCCATTTCTCCACAATGGTGCAGCTGAGATTGAGAATTCAGCAGCATGAGATAAAATCTGTTTCTCTCCTATAAGATTGGATTTAATGTTCCATTGTCTGTACTTCTGTGCCTCCTTTTGATCTGTATTTCATAGACAGTGGAGCTTGAAATTTTGAAGTTGGCAATTTTTACAAAATCTGCAAAGAAAATAGGAAAACCTCAAATGTGGTTATTTGCATATTAATTCATAAATAATATTTTCTGTATAAAATTAGCAGTATAGAACATGTAATTTCTGATTTAGAAAAGTTTTATGTTGTTCCACAAGGTGGCATCATTGTTCTCTACTGAACTTTTAATATAATCAAATATATCACTGCCATTTTGAGAGAATGAATTGAGTCTTCATGCTGTGTGAGTTAATTGATGTTGTTTTAGGTTTACTCTTCTAATACTTAAGTATAATGAATTTTAAACACCAAGTCAGTAAATTCTAGTAATTATTTGGTAAACCATTTAATACTTGAGTCATTTGGTGAAAAATTCAAAGTTCTAGATCTTAAAATTTGATTCCAACAGTTTCTTTTGGTCATTTTGTAATAAAATCAATGTGTGTTGAAATTTGAAAATTGTAATGAAGTTGCTGGAATGAACTTCGGAATATGCTCCCCTTGACTCTAACGATGAAACTAGACTGATTCAGTTTTAGAGCAAGGTTCAGATAATGTCCACCAAGGTTCAGATAATGTCCACCTTCTCCATTTGTTACAAATCTGTTGGATGCAAAATAACAAAACTGAAATAAATAATGATGATTTCACAAATAATCATTATAATTTGTAGGTGCCTTGTTCAGGATGTGACTTGTATCCAATTTGAGCTTGAACATGACAGGGGAGGTGAAGCTATTGTGTTAGAGGGACAGTGACCAAGCCGGTATTTGGTTTAACTGCTTGGTCTGGGCAGAGTTGAGTGATTTTTATTCAGACAGTGGTAGAAAAGTTGTGGTTCACTGCAGCAGCACAGCATTAGAAAAGAGAAAATAATCTAGATTCATACTTCTGATTGCAATACAACAAATTCAGCTGCATGTGTTTGGATGGAGACAAAATTGATCTGACTGTTTTCCTCTACAGTAAGCCTGCAGTATTCACCGTGAAAGCTAATACACAATTGACAGTTGGTTGAGACACCAGTGCAACTGCAAGCCATGAAGGCATTCTATTGTTTCAGGAGAGAGGGGGTGGGGAGTCATGGTTGTTATAACTTTCAGGTTAATGCATGATATTTGCAAACTAAGTTTAATTTCATTGTGAGACATTGCAGATTATATTATGAAAGTTATCTGCTGCACTCATTCAATTCATTGATATAGCTTCAGCACATTTACTTTTGCCGAAATACTAGTTTGAATCCTGACTAGAGTGCCAAAATAGTATTTTGTAAGATTTACGGTATTCAGCACACTCTTATAAATTCTAAACCTGTTGCTCTGCAATGCAAAGATTGATATATAACTACAAAGATTGGTAAATTGCTACAGTAGAATGCAATTATACTGAGATTATATATCATATTGAAGAGTTTTAAATGTAAGGATAAGCAAGAAAATAGATAATAATAGTGAACTGGTTGAGCAATTCTCTATTAATATTCATTGCCAAAATTCAGAATTAGCACTGTGATGGTCTAAGTTAAAATTGATATTTCGTATCAGATAGATCTTGGAATTATTTGTTTCTAACTTGTTCATTTGCCATTGCAATTTGATTTGAAGTTGGTGTAGTAGCTGATTTGGATTCCTTTCTTTCGGCTGAATATACCAAACCTGTAATTTTGAAACGTGAGGTGTACTCACAACCATTGTGCAGGAGAAAAATGGAATTTGATAGAACTCCATTGGACAATCATAATCTGAACAATCGTACATTCCAGAAAAGGTGTGTTTGAAATCTGGAATCCAGCATTACTCCTTTGAATTAGAAAAGGTTTTGGGTGTAAGGCACATTATCAAGTTCTTATTTTCATATCATTCGCAAAGCATTTTCAAATATGTACTTTTAGATATTTGAGCTACTCAAATATAATTAGTTGAATATCATTGAATGTTAACTCTACCTGTATTTAATGGTGCAGTATTTGTCCTCAACTTTCTAACAAAGTGCAGTGTGTAAAGGAAGCATTGTAGTGCTACATTTAAACATGTATTCTTCTTTTCTCTGAAGAAAGGTTTTATCAAATCCCAAACAAATTGTGGTTCAACCTTTGCAGCGGTGACAAGCAAATTTAAATATTCGCCAAAATTAGGCATTAAAATTGAATTTTATTTGGACTGTGGTTTCATCAAAAATAAAATAATAAAGTAGTTTACACAAAATTCTAGTTGCATATGTAGTGTCAATGACTTAATGTTTCTTGCTCAAGTATTTATCCAAGTTGGTTTTGAAAGCCATCTTTAAATCTATTTCAACTGCCTGTCAAATCCTAACCAAATTACTGTTAAAAAAAAATTCCTTCTGGGTTTTTTCCCCCTCCAGTCATCCTAAATCTATGCCCTCTGATTATTGCCTTTTCAAGTATTGGAGACAGTTAATTTAATCTACCCAAACTTTTAATTATTTTGAACAAATCTAATAAATTACATGTTAACATTCTTTTGTTTTAAGGAGATCATATCAGCAGGAGTAGGCATCCAGCCCTTTAAATCCCTTCACTACTCAAGAAGACCACAGTTAATCTCCCTTCTACACTTGTTCCCATCTCACCTGAATTCCCTTAGTATCTACAAGCATGCCAATTAGGAACTGATTAGCGGCTTGAGCCTGTCCCATCATCCAATGAGGTCATGGCTGATTTGATTATTCTATTTCCTGTCTACTGCCAATATCCTTTCACCCTCTACTTATCAAGAATCTATATACTTTTCCTTGAAAAATATTCAAAGTCTCTTCTTCCAGTGTCTTTTGAGGAAGAGAGTACCAAAGATTCATTACTTTGAGAGAAAAAAAATCTCATTTTCTCAATCTTTAATGGGTGACTCTTTATTTTGAAACAGTGACTTTTAGTCATAGAGTCACAGTCATGGAGTCATAGAGATGCACAGCATGGAAACAGACCCTTCGGTCCAACCCGTTCATGCCGACCAGATATCCCAACCCAATCTAATCCCACCTGCTAGCACCCGGCCCATATCCCTCCAAACCCTTCCTATTCATATACCCATCCAAATGCCTCTTAAATGTTGCAATTGTATCAGCCTCCAACAGATTGTTGGTTATCATCACATAGAAACTTGATGCTGTCAATCATCTCCACCTCCGCTCCATTGATGTAGATGAGGACATGTCCTCTCCTTGCTCCCTGATGATCATCTCTTTAGTTTTGCTGGCATTGATGGAGAGCTGGTTATCTTTACACCAAATCACAAAACACTGTATCTCTTTGGGAAGTTTCTCAGGTATTCCAAGATTGTTAGGTTAATGCAAGTTTTGTAGCTGTACTGAACAGCTTGGTTAGAGACATAGTCTTCAGTACCAATGTTTGGTGTTGTCTTGACAACAGTCAGTGCATTCAGTTATTTTAATGCAGAGTGATTCAAAGTAGCTGAAGTCTAGCTCTTGTTACACTGGGGATCATAGAAGGATGCTGAGATGAATCATCCACTCAACACTTCTGACTGAAGATAGCTGAAATGCTTCATCCTTGTCTGTGTACTGATGTGCTAGGCTCTGTTGTCACTGAGGATAGTATGGTTGTGGAGCATTCTATTTGTTTAATGTCCACCACCATTCATGACTATTCTGTATTGGGCAGTTACTAGTTGCTAGTCAGAACTAAACATATGAGTTCGCCATTTACTGCAACTGAGCAGGGAGGTTTTTATCCCAAAGCTGTGCACACTGTCAAAATTCAAACAAGTCCATGAGTACTGGCTGAACACTTAACCCAATATCTCCTGACTCACCTCTTAAAGGGACACTGTCATAGAGGTATACAGCATGGAAACATACCCTTAGATTCAGCTTGTCCATGCCAACCAAATATCCTCAGTAAATCTAGTCCCATTTGCCAGCAATTGGCCCATATTCCTCTAAACCTTTCCTATTCATTTAGACATCCAGATGACTTTTAAATATTGTAATTGTACCCGCCTCCACCACTTCCTCTGGAAGCTCATTCAGTACATGCACTACCCTCTGTGTGAAAAAGTTGCCCCTTTTATATCATTCCACTCTCACCTTAAGTCTGTGCCCTCTAGTTTTGGTTTTTCCTAGCTCGGGGAAAAGACTTTTATTGTTTACTCTATCCAAGCCCCTCATGATATGCATCAACTATAAGACATAACAATGACTGGCTTAAATCAGGATTGCAGAGATTTAATGTGATTTTAGATGGATTTGGTTTTGCCCTGGCATGCTTTTCTTCACTCTTCATTATCAGTTTGACTGTCAGGCTGGTTCACTGCATTTTAGAAAATTGGATACACTGCACGCATACACACTACAATTCCAATTCAGCTACCTGAGTTCCAATCCTGACAAAACTATTAAGTTTAATAGAGAAATTGAAGCCTTGAAGTCAACTAGAACTCCAATAATGGCATAAAAACTGTTTCAGTGATTAAATTTCATCACCATTTGTACTCGTGTAAATGTTGATCTTATGTAAAAGTCGACCCTTTATTTTTGGTCAACAAATCTTGTATTTTCCATATATCTCATATAAAAGTCGATCCTACTGTATCAATTAAGAAATCTTTTACAGAGGAAACTGCATGTTTCAAGAATCTATCTACTTTTCCTTGAAAAATATTCAAAGACTCTGCTTCCAGTGTCTTTTGAGGAAGAGAGTACCAAAGATTCATTACTTTGAGAGAAAAAAATCTCATTTTCTCAATCTTTAATGGGTGACTCTTTATTTTGAAACAGTGACTTTTAGTCATAGAGTCATAGTCATGGAGTCATAGAGATGCACAGCATGGAAACAGACCCTTCGGTCCAACCCGTCCATGCTGACCAGATATCCCAACCCAATCTAGTCCCACCTGCTAGCACCCGGCCCATATCCCTCCAAACCCTTCCTATTCATATACCCATCCAAATGCCTCTTAAATGTTGCAATTGTATCAGCGTCCAACACTTCCTCTGGCAACTCATTCCATACATGTACCACCCTCTGTGTGAAAAAGTTGCCCCGCAGGTCTCTTTTATATCTATCCCCTCTCACCCTAAACCTATACCCTCTAGTTCTGGACTCCCTGACCCCAGGGAAAAGACTTTGCTTATTTACCCTATCCATGCCTCTCATAATTTTGTAAACCTCTATAAGGTCTCCAACGTTCCAGGGAAAACAGCCCCAGCCTGTTCAGCCTCTCCCTATACCTCAGTTTCTTCCACAAATGGAAACGTTCTTTCCACATCCATCTTGTCAAGACTCCTCAAGAGTAGACATCCAGCCCTTTGAATCACTTCACTACTCAAGGTCACAGTTGTTCTGCCTTCTACACTTGTTCCCATATCACCTGAATTCCCTTAACATCTACAAACACGCCAATCAGAAGTTTAAATGTTTCAATCAAGTTGTTTCTGATTTTCTAAATCAGATCTTCCAGTCTTTATCCAATCATTAAATAAATTATAAGCTAAAGTTGAGTCTCCCAACATTAAGCTTTTTGGCATACCATTCATTACACTTTGCCAGACAGAAAATTACCAATTTATGCCTATTTTCTATTTCCTGTTAGCTCGGCAATCATCTATCCATATCAATGTATTACTTTGCATGCCATGAGCTCATTTTTTTTTGTAACAACCTTTGATGTGGCCCTTTATCAAATGCCTTCTGGAAATCCAAATATAGCATATCCACTGGTTCCCCTTTATCCACAACACATTTTACTTTCCTAAAAGAACGCAAATAAATTGGCTTAATATTATCTGCCATTCCAAAAACCATGTTGAGTCTGCATGATTACCTTGAACTTCTGTAAATGTCATGCCATAATGTCAATGAAAATTACTTCTAATCTTTACACTACAAATATTAAACTAATTGACTTGTATTATTTTTGTTTATTTTTATTCCCTTTTTTAATAAATTAATTACATTTTCTGAATGTCCCCATATTCTGTAATGCTGTTCTCTGCTTTGAGATTTCCACATGAGTGGAAACATCTTCTCCATAGCTATCCTGTCAAGTCCCCTCAGAATCTTACAGGTTTTAAGAAGATCACCCCTCGTTCTTCAAAACTGGAATGAATAAAGGCTTAACCTGGTTAGCTGTACTTTATAAGACAACCCTTTCATCCCAGATATCAGTCTAGTTCATTTCAGATGATCCTTTGTTTATTAACCTGAAATGTTAACTGTTTCTCTCCGCAGATGCTGCTTCATATAATGAGATTTTCTAGAAATTTTGTCCTTATAGTTGTACTTCAGTCTCCTTGTATTTTAAAGCCAATATGATGGTTTGTCTTCCTATGACTTGCTATATCTGCACACTGTACTAAGTTCTTGTCTTCCTTGTATGAGTACACCTAATGTCAATCTTAAAATTCACTTTTACAAGTTTTAAGTCTTTCTTTTTAAAACACATCCTTTTCTGTTCTTTTAACCAGTTATACTTAATTTGCTACCTTGTTGCTTACTTTTAATTACTGGTACCAAATATGGTGTAATTACACATTGATATGAGCCCCTGGCCACGATGTGGCTTTGGCTTAATAACAATCTGAATAATGATGCTCGTTTCACACAATACTTTTTCTGTTGATGGATTTTTAGAACTCTGTTTAATAGGCAACTATATGTTCAACAAGTAGGGAAAGAGCAAATTACCCATGCTCATATAGGGTGCTTGAGGGACTGTGTGGGGGGGAATCTTTGACTGAACCGGGAGATTTCAGACTGAAGGCTACAAGTATGCATAAACTAAAGAATGTAACAAAACTTTAATATAAAATATGTTGAAAGGGATTGCTGCCAGAGGATGTTCACAGATTTGGCACGAAATAACTAAGTGGTTAGATTGTATAATGACAACTGACAAAGCTAATTATAACTGCAGAAATAAAAATATTTAATGGGGGAAAAGTTGATGCAAAGGATGACAAAGAGTAACAACAGAAAATCAAATAATGTGTACGTGAACTATATGCAGGTTTAGAATTTTTAAGAAAGATAATATAGGTGATGCAATTAGCATCTGTAATGCATAATGTAAAACACAGGAGATATAATTAACCTGTTCCGCTAAAAATGAAAGGTCTGAATTTCAATTTGTCTTTGAAGCAGAAAAACCCTCAGAAATAAGCTTTCCATCATAATTAACACTGGAAAAAAGTCATATTTCACAATTAAATGCTTAATTCTGTGGTTTGTACCTGTCTTTCTTTCTCTCCTGTGGCCTCTTAAATTATGAAAAACTTAATTTTTACTTAAATGTGAGAATTACTTCAAAAAGAAATTGATGAAATTATCTCTGAATGAATAAATGAAGCTTATAGTTTCAAAACCTGTGAGGTACCTACTCTGGAAAATGCAGCAGTGTGAGAATTCCTGCACACTGCACATATGGTTATGAGGGCTTTGGACTCTCAGAAGAAGAATTAGAAGAATTCATCAATATCCTCAATAATTATAAATTCCATTAAACGTAAAGCTGCAGCACATATGGTAAGGATAACTTACAGTGCTTAGATTGCCATAAGATAGCATTAGTCCAGATTCATAAAGCACGAAAACACCCTTGGTCCAACGCGTCCACGTCGACCAGATTTTCCAAACTAAACTAGTCATGTTTCCTGGTGTTGGCCAATATTGCTGTAAGCCTTTCCAATTCATGTACCCACTGTAATGTCTTTTAAATGTTGTAACTGTACCTGCAACTACCACTTTTTCTGGCAGTTCCTTCAGTATACGCATCACCATCTGCATTAAAAGAGTCTCTTTTAAATCTTTCCCCTCTCGCCTTAAACCTGTACCCTACCCTAAGGGAAAGACCTTTGCTATTTATCTTAACTATGCCTGTCATGATTTTACAAACCTCCATAAGGTCACCCCTCAACCTCCTATGCTCCAGGGAAAAAATTCCCAGCCTGTATAACCTCTCCTTATAACTCAAACCATCCAGTCCTGGTAACGTCCTTGTGTATCTTTTCCGCAGCCTTTCCAATTTAATAATATCCTTTCTATAGCAGAGTGACATACAAAGTCTTTTTCCCTGGGATGAGGGAGTCCAGAACTAGAGGGCATAAGTTTAGGGTGAGAGGGGAAAAACATACAAGAGACCTACGGGGCAACTTTTTCACACAGAGGGTTGAATAAGCTGCCAGAGGAAGTGATGGAGGCTAGTACAATCAAAACATTTAAAAGGCATCTGGCTGCGTATATGAATAGAAAGGGTTTGAAGGGATATGAGCCGTGTGCTGGCAGGTGGGACTAGATTAGATTGGGATATCTGGTTAGCATAGACGAGTTGGACTGAAGGGTCTGTTTCCGTGCTGTACATCTCTGACTCTGACCTGAACTGTACACAGTATACCAGGAATTGCCTCAACAATGTCCTGTACAGCTGCAACACGAAGTCCCACCTCTTGTACTCAATGCTGTACACCTCCTTCACACCCTGTCTACCTATGACAGCACTTTCAAGGATCTATGTACCTGCAAACTTATGTCTCTCCAGAAAATGCAGTAGTGTGAGAACTCCTCAAATAGCACATGTAGTTACCAGGGCAATAAATAATACCCTGTATGAATGAGCTCAAAAGGTTTGATAAATTCCCATGGCCCTACCATCAACTGTGTAAGTCCTGCCTGGGTTTGTGTTACCTAAATGCAATACCTTACATTTATCTAATTTAAACTCGATCTTCCACTCCTTGGCCTATTGGCCCAGGTAATCAAGATTTCGCCTTCACTGTCCACTATACTACCAATTTTGGTGTTTTGGTGTCAACTGCATATTTACTAAACATGTTTCCTATATTCTCATCCAAATGTTTTATTTTTTAGTTAAATGTCAGTCAACAGTGGACCCAGCACCGATCCATGCTGAACACTGCTGGTCACAGGCCTCTGGTCCGAAAACAACTCTGATCCGAAGAAACCTTCTGTTTCTTACTGTCTGTCCAACTGGCTGGGTCTTCCTGGATCTGATGTGATCTAACTTTACTAACCAATCTACCACACAGAATCTTGTTCGTTTCCAAAATAACTTAACACATTACTTCTACACAAAAGAAGCCATTACTCGCACCTTCTGCAGAGTGGTGAGGTCAGAGCTAATGTGTTACCATCTCATATTCACAAAGTTAGAATCTTTTATCCAGACAGTTACTATCCATTTTACTGCAGCTTAGATTAGATCTATTTGCAATTGGCACTATGACCATAACGACAGCATCCATTACAATTTTTCTGCATTGACTAACTCCTGAACATGTGCGGTCTTGAACTAGAGATACCTCATTTATTTTTCCCTAGGACTTCAAGATTTTCTTGCTCTTATTTAATGGAATGTTTCTTTGTTGACAGGCTTGAAATTGTTCTCTTTTCTTTGTAGGCACTCCCCTCTCTCTTTCACACATTTTTGTGCTGCATCCATTTCGCTGTGCTCCCCATATGTTTTCTCCTTACATCCTGCAGTCTTTCTGCCTTCCCTATCCCCACTCCCTCCCACCAGCTCCCTTGCAGGCCTCCTGTCTCCTTCAGCCACTTCACATCTTTCCCATCTCTGTCAACACCTTGCACACCCTTCTTGTCTTTCCCTCAATCCTCTCGTTTCCTCCCAGCTTCTTTGCAATCACACTTCTTCCCCTTAAGCCCCTTTCAATCTACCTCTTCTTCCCCATAATGAGCGAGTTCAGTCAAGCTTGTGATTGGAGGAGCAGCTTCTCACCACTTCCTTCTATTCTGTTTAAAGAGTCAACATGCCTCTGATAGGTTGGCCCAATGAGTGAATTTTCTTGGATGTTTGGGAGATTTTGAGGGTTGGTTCATCTGCTGACCCTGTGTGTTATGAGCATCGATATACATTACTTTGGTATGGTTGCCATCTTTGTTGAACTGTTCCTGGGAAAAGTATCCAGCCCAAGCCTCAACTTTTGGGGCCTTTAAATTTCACTCATTAAATTTTAATGAACTCTGAGCTCTACACTAAATTTAATTTGTATTGTAAAATACTTTGTGTTTTCACAAATACCCCACTTGCCAAAAAGATGTGTTGGTTCATTTTTCTTTAAGTTAACGATGATCTTGTTCATTGGGAATGTCACCTTCCTAAGTTCCTGACAGTTTCACATTGGTAGTTTTCCAGCCACTTTCCTTTGTTTAAATTTAATTCACACCTTCCCTACCCCTTCAATTTCAACTTACTTCTCTCCTACTTAACTAAATCAACAATACATGACTGGAAAATGTTGCATAGCATTGCAATGAAATGGATTTCCTGTGATGCTGTAAATGATAAATTGGAGACTATGATTTCCTATCTAATCCTGTATTAGCTTTGATTTTTTTTTCTACTTTTGTTTGCCTCATTTTGTGACTCTTGTTTGCTTCTCGCTCCATTCTTTCTTTCTTTGACTATTTTGACCCTTTGAGACAGGTGGGTGATATAGTTCACTAAGCTGTGGAAAAGAACATCTGAAGTTTGCTAACTGTACTACCCTGTGGGATTTGCACTGATTCTGTGGCCTGTGTCTCTCAGCAATTCCATGCATATTCTCTCTTGCATATCAATAGAGTTTCCGTAGATTTCATTGCTTCATTGTGATCCATAAATTTTCCATTTACTGGTTCCTTTACTCTTTCCCTAAATCTTTCATGATTCCAACTTCTGTGGCTACCTCTTCTTCCTTGATCTATTCCTTTTTCTCTGGTCTCCTGTTATTCACTTAATAGGTAACCAATTTCCCCACTTATTCTGCATTGAGGATGGTTAGGGGGGCTCAACTTCGTGTCATTACGAAAGTGAGGACTTAGAAAAAGTAATCCAAAGAAAAGTCACTGATTCCTGGGAGGACAGAAGTCAATGGCCTAGTGGAATTATTGCTAGACTGTTAATCCAGAGATCCACGTAATGTTCTAGAGACACTGGTTCTAAATGATGTAATTTGAACTCAGTAACATCTGGAATTAATAGTCTAATGTTGATCGTGAATCCATTGTCGATTGTTGGAAAAACCCATCTGGTTCACTAATGTCCTTACTGGACGGAAACTGCCATCCTTACCCGGTCTGGCCTACACGTGACTTCGGACCCACAGCAATGTGGTTGACTCTTAACCACCCTCTGGGCAATTAGGGACAGGCAATAAATGCTGGCCTGGCCAGCAAAACCCTCCTCCCATGAATGAACTTAAAAAAAATTATGAGGCAAGATTGGATCAATATCCATTGGAGTTTGGAAAAATAAGAGATAATCTCAATGAAACCTAATAAGCTCCTGAGAATGAGAGGATGTTTTCCCCTTATAGGAGAGACAAGAAATGGGAAGCATGGCTAGAGGCTTCTGTTCACTTCAAAATTAAACATTAAAAACATTTGTTCTGAATGTGTCAGATCAGAAGATAGTGGTAGTATGCCACTGTCTTAAACTAGTACAACCTATCTGGCGTGGTGGTGTACTCTTAATGCTGTTTAGAAGGGAATTTCAGGCTTTTGACCCAGTGATAATGATTAAACAGCAGTATAGCTCCAAGTCAGATGGTGAGTGACTTGAAGTGAAATGTGTGGGTGCTGGTTTTACTGGATGTCTGCTGCCGTTATCTTTCCAGGTGGTAGTTGTGGGTTTGAAAAATTGTTTTCAAAAAAACCAAGGAAGATTGTTGCAGTGCATCTCTGAGATATTTCACATGCCACCATTGTGCATTGGTGGTAGAGGGAATGAATGTTTAAGATAATGGATGAGGTGCTGATCAAATGGGCTGCTTTATGTTTGATGGCCTCAAGCTTCTTGAATTTTATTGGAGCTGGATTCAACCAGTCAAGTGAAGAGCATTCTATTAGACCCTGTGCGTTGTAAGTGATGGACATTCGTTGGGGAAACAGAAGGTACACACTGCAGAATTCCCAACCTCTGGCCAGCTTTTGCAGCCCCACAACTTATCTGGCTGGTTCAGTTCCATTCATCATTGATAGTAGCGCGGTACTCAGCAATGTTAATGTCATGGAATGGTAAGGTTGTAATCCATGGACCTCCAAGGTCTTGGGGCACATAGCAAAGAGGAAACATTGGTTATGACAATTCCCACAGGGAAATTATAAGTTGCTGAATGACCACCCACCAACCCATGTCCCAAATATCTCTTGTAGAAATTACCAACAAGATTTTGCTTTTTTGTAAAACTAATCCAAATAAACATAAATGACCAAAGAACTAACAAATGATGGTTCAAGTAAAAAGGTAAACTTCATTTTAAATAGTTGAAGGAACAAGGATGCGTCTTACAAAAACCATGATCACCTGCATCACTCCCTGCACACGTGGCAATCAAGCACAGATCCAAAGTCTTTTAACTACATCTCCAGTCTGCTAATCTGTCATTTTTCCAGTCAATCTAATTGGCCATTGATTCATGCTCACCAACAGCTATATTCCATCTGAGATCTCCATATATGGTTAACACCAAAAGTGCACGCATCTACAAGTCATCTTTCACTCTCAACATGACAGTCCTGTTGGTGTCGATTTCCAGAGTTCCTTTTCAACTGACCAATCAGTAATACCACACTCATGATCTGAGCCACTGATATGAAGTCTCAACTCTTGTACATGCCTGAGCTATGTGGTCTGCTTTTAGGATTCAGTTCATTTCAGCGCTCTTACACATCATTCACCAAGAGTTTTTGGAGTTGTATTTATCTTCTTACTGATAAACAGGAAATTGATTTGGAGTTTTATTAACATCTCTCAAATTCAGTGTTCCCTTTTCTGTCTCTGACTATTTTATATTTGCACTTGAATATGTGTGCTGATCGCCCTCACTCTTGAGCTGTTCTGTTTTGCAGCCTGCCTTTGTGTCTGGTCACATTACTCATTTATCTTAACTCCCTTCCTATTGATGCAGCTTCCAGCCCAAGTATCACCAGGTTACATGAACCAGTAGTACTTATGAGACAAGACAATTCCATTGATCCTTTTACAATTGATACAAACTCTTAAAAATCCTTTTCATACCATTTTTGAAAGTAGTGACAGGTTTCCCTAAATATTTTAAAGTTATTACAAATTTTCCTTACTGTTAATGGTCAAAACATGTTAAGATTATCTCATGTTCAGAATGGTTATTGCCTGGCACATCAGTGGCATGAATGTTACTTGCCACTTATCGTCCCAAGCTTTTATGTTGTCTAGGTTTTTGTGCATGCTGGCACAGACTATTTCAGTATCTGAGGAATCACAAATGGTGCTGAATATTGTGCAGTCATCTCCACCTGACATTCTGCTGGAGGGCAGGTCATTGACAAAGTAGCTGAATGTGGTTAGGCCTAGAGCATTACATTGAGACATGCGTGCAACAATGTCCTGTAGTTGACATCGAACAATCCAAGTATCGTCCTTTCTGCTAGCTGTGACTCCAAATCATGGAGGGTTTCTCCAACAAGCCCCTTGCCAATTCCCATTTACCACTGTTTTTCTGTGTTATTGATGCTGTCAGTTGAATTCTACCTTGGTATCAACAGCAGTTATTCTTGACTTGCCTTTAGACATATTATTTTCTGTGTTTCGACCATTGTTGCAATAATGTCTGAAAGAAAGTGATCCTGGCAGAACCAAAACTTAACAATGATGCATGAATACATTGTTCTTGAGTAGGTGACATTTGGCTATATACAATGCCTTCATCACTTTCCTGATGAATGCGAGTAGATTGATTTATTTGATTTGGTTTATTATTATCACATGCACCTTAGAACAATGCAATGTTGGATTTTGCACGCAGGTCATAAAGTACAAATATCACAGGGCAATTGAACAGGGTGTGGAATACAAAATTACGGTTGCAAAGAAGGTGCACAAAAAGCAAGATCAGCATTAGATTTGAAATTTGAGAGGTCTATTCAAAAGTCCAGTAACAGTGGGAAAGAAGCTTTTCTTGAACCTGTTGGTTATGTGTATTTAAGCTTTTGTACCTTCTGCCTGATGGAAAAGTTGGAATAGATTATAACTGGGGTGTGAGGGAGCTTTGGTGTTGGCTGTCTTTCTGGGGCATGGCGAAGTGTAGATGGAGTCAGTGGCTGATATGTTGGCTAGTGTGGTGGTCTGGGCTGTGTTCACATCTTTCTGTAGTTTCTTACGATCCTGGGCAGAGCAGCTGCCATGCCAAGCTGTGATGCATCCAGATAGAATACTTTCTGTGGTGTGTCTGTAAAGGTGGGTGAGAGTCCTTATGGACATGCTGAATTTCTTTAGCCTCCTGAGCAAGAAGAGGCATTGTTGTGTCTTAACAATTGCATCCAAGACAGATTGTTGGTTATCATCACATAGAAACTTGATGCTGTCAATCATCTCCACCTCCGCTCCATTGATGTAGATAACGACTTGCCCTCTCCTTGCTCCCTGATGATCATCTCTTTAGTTTTGCTGGCATTGGTGGAGAGCTGGTTATCTTTACACCAAATCACAAAACACTGTATCTCTTTGGGAAGTTTCTCAGGTATTCCAAGATTGTTAGGTTAATGCAAGTTTTGTAGCTGTACTGAACAGCTTGGTTAGAGACATAGTCTTCAGTACCAATGTTTGGTGTTGTCTTGACAACAGTCAGTGCATTCAGTTATTTTAATGCAGAGTGATTCAAAGTAGCTGAAGTCTAGCTCTTGTTACACTGGGGATCATAGAAGGATGCTGAGATGAATCATCCACTCAACACTTCTGACTGAAGATAGCTGAAATGCTTCATCCTTGTCTGTGTACTGATGTGCTAGGCTCTGTTGTCACTGAGGATAGTATGGTTGTGGAGCATTCTATTTGTTTAATGTCCACCACCATTCATGACTATTCTGTATTGGGCAGTTACTAGTTGCTAGTCAGAACTAAACATATGAGTTCGCCATTTACTGCAACTGAGCAGGGAGGTTTTTATCCCAAAGCTGTGCACACTGTCAAAATTCAAACAAGTCCATGAGTACTGGCTGAACACTTAACCCAATATCTCCTGACTCACCTCTTAAAGGGACACTGTCATAGAGGTATACAGCATGGAAACATACCCTTAGATTCAGCTTGTCCATGCCAACCAAATATCCTCAGTAAATCTAGTCCCATTTGCCAGCAATTGGCCCATATTCCTCTAAACCTTTCCTATTCATTTAGACATCCAGATGACTTTTAAATATTGTAATTGTACCCGCCTCCACCACTTCCTCTGGAAGCTCATTCAGTACATGCACTACCCTCTGTGTGAAAAAGTTGCCCCTTTTATATCATTCCACTCTCACCTTAAGTCTGTGCCCTCTAGTTTTGGTTTTTCCTAGCTCGGGGAAAAGACTTTTATTGTTTACTCTATCCAAGCCCCTCATGATATGCATCAACTATAAGACATAACAATGACTGGCTTAAATCAGGATTGCAGAGATTTAATGTGATTTTAGATGGATTTGGTTTTGCCCTGGCATGCTTTTCTTCACTCTTCATTATCAGTTTGACTGTCAGGCTGGTTCACTGCATTTTAGAAAATTGGATACACTGCACGCATACACACTACAATTCCAATTCAACTACCTGAGTTCCAATCCTGACAAAACTATTAAGTTTAATAGAGAAATTGAAGCCTTGAAGTCAACTAGAACTCCAATAATGGCATAAAAACTGTTTCAGTGATTAAATTTCATCACCATTTGTACTCGTGTAAATGTTGATCTTATGTAAAAGTCGACCCTTTATTTTTGGTCAACAAATCTTGTATTTTCCATATATCTCATATAAAAGTCGATCCTACTGTATCAATTAAGAAATCTTTTACAGAGGAAACTGCATGTTCCCATTAACCCACTTAAACGAAATTGCATTCAATCATTCTCACCAGTAACTCTACTCATCACTCTTTGTTTACTTTATTGTGTCTCTATTCATTCATTCATTCATAACTCAACTTAGTCCACTTTGTTTACTATAGCATGTATTGATTCATTCATTCATTCATTCATTCAATTATTCTGACCAGTACTAAGTCTATCAGTACTCGTCTCACTTTGTTCACAATACATCCAAAAATTAGTACCGTTAAAAAGTTAATCATTTTAATTGTGCCATTATATCTGAATAAAAGAAATATTAGCTACATATATATTTAATACTTTGACAGATTTGTTAATGTTGCTGAGGTTCATTACATACAAGAGTAAATGGGAGGAATTGGAAGAATTTGGCAGGAAAGTTCAAGACGCTTACACACTAAATGTTTCATTTTAAGTGTGTCACGGCCTGGTATAATGGCAATGTTGAACAGTGTGATTTTGCAGGATTTCAGTATAAATAAAACTTAGTAACAGTAATTCATTCTTGCTTTAATCCAGTAATTACCTTTACTATAATTCATTGTGTTTTTCTTCTTTACGCGGGATTAGTTGAATGATCAAATTGACTTCTGCTAATAATATGGTATTTCGAACTGGAGCATGAATTACAGCTCCTCAAAGCTCATGTAATAGTCGACCCTATAAATTGAACCAGTAAAAGTAGTCTACAAAATTCGACTTTTACACAAGTCTATATGGTACTTTGTGAAGTTATTAACAACTTTATTTTGCCATTTAAAATTTCTAGTGCCTAAAAATAAGACGTTGAAGAAAATATTAATAATTGAGGGCAAATATTTTCACAGCAGGCAACCATTGCAGGTCAGTGATCAAATTAATATTGTAATTCTGTTAGCCACTTAGAGACATGATAAGTAATAGTGCCAGGTTATTTTTGTCATTGAACATTATAATTCCCATTAACATGTTCTATTCTAGGAAGTGCAGCAATGTAGGATCAATCTAAAATCTAATCCTTACATACTCTGAACGTTTATTTACATTGGTACAAATCACAAACATACACCTCCTTACTCAACACTCATATTTTTAGCCTGCTATATATAAGCACGTAAGTGATTCCCTGGTTAACACCCACCACTTGAAGTCAAGAGTGTAGTGCTGGAAAAGCACAGCAGGTTAAGCAGCATCCGAGGAGCAGGAAAGTTGACGTTTCGGACAAAGGTCATTCATCAGGAATGAGACTGGGAGCCTATGGGGCACCCCTCCTCCCATTTAGCTCTCCACCCCAAGGCTCCCAGCCTCATTCCTGATGAAGGGCTTTTTCCTGAAATGTCGATTTTCCTGCTCCTCGGATGCTGCCTGACTTGCTGTGCTTTTCCAGCATCTCCCACACTTGACACTAATCTCCAGCATCTGCAGTATTCACTTTCACCCACCAATTGAACACAATTTAATACTCGATTGCTACACAATCAACAAAGTGCTACCTGGCAGTACTACAGATGATCAAGAGAGGTAAATGGTGACATCTCACATTAAATATGTGTAGGTAATATTTTCAAAAAGTTTTTACTGGTTCATATGTTCTATGAAGGTATTTGAATGTGATAAAGATATTTTACTTAATTAGAGAAATTCATTTTTGAGATGAGAAAATACACTATTTAGGATGCTTCTCTGAAATAGAGAATGTAAATAATTCAGGTGTGGCAGCAGCTAGAAGAAATGTGTTAATACTTTAATTTCAAAATTACATGGCAAATGACAATTATGTTACATTTCTTTATTTGGCATTTACTACACTGGCTTTCTGAACTGCACAAATTCATCAGTTCTGAGTGCTGTATCACTATTTGATTTTGTTATATAGTCCCACATAATAATGTGTCATCTATATACAAACATTCTTATTCCACATTCTTGTTGCCTTAACAGTGATAGTAATAAGTGATTCTTGGTAGTAACTTACAGGAAAGTGGAAATTAACAGTAAAAAGATACTTTGTCATTGAGTCTAATTAGTTTTTGTGCAGTTTTATGCTTAACATTGAGAACATCTCCAGCCATTTTGTTGCTCTAAGTAGTTTTCATCACTGCAAATTTGTTTTGGATACCAATAAAAAGTTAAACAGTCAAAATCACCACTATTATCTTTATCAATCTTTTTCCCTCACTTGGTTGCATGTAGTGAAGTAAAAATCTGATGTAGATATTTAATCATTGCTGCTTTATTGCTGTACCACTGGTGGCTGTGCTTGTTGGCTGCTAAGCCCCCAAGCTCTAAAACTTTGTCTGCCTCTGACAGTCCTTAGATATACCTTTTTAATGAAACTTTTGGCCACCTGCTAAATATTGACTTGTGGGATTTTAATTTATTTGTCGTGTTTCTATGAAGTGCCATGGGACATTTCGTTTCATTAAAGGTATTGTATAAATAAAGTTATTGTTTGATAATCTCGGTCTGTTGCAAGCTAGTGAAAAGAAAATGACTGGGCAGTGGTCCCAATGGCTAACCAGTTAAAAATTCTAGTCACAGAAGAATTGTTAATTCTTAATGTGCCACAGGATTATTTTTTCAGGATTGATTTTTGTTTTAATTTATCAGGTCATTGTCTATTTATTAATGCACTTATTAGAATCCGTGGCTCTTCCTAACATGTGACATTTAATTTTTTTAAGCAAATCGGTTTTCATTTTTTTCATCACTGTTACTTAATTATACCATCCTAGAGTGAATTAATCCACTATATTTTATTTGTGCATGTGCTGCAGTATGATCGTTTTTCATTTTTACACCAAGTTACAGCTCTTTTTGTCTAGCCTTGCATTTTGCATTAATTTAACATGCAGTAGGACAGGACTTCCTTGAGGGCTGGACTTTAATTGTCATACTTTTCACTTCTTTGGGATTTTCTATTGAGTGAAGAACATATGCTATCCACATTATTGCCATATTGGTAGATAATAACAACTGACAGCTAAGGCATAGAACAGTGGAACACTTGGTTTGACTGACTACTCTAAGTATAGAACTCATAAACTATTAATAAAAGGTGTTATGAATCTTGAAGCTACTCTGTAGTGAACCTATGACATTACTTGCTCTGCCAGTTGAATACTTGCCATGATGTATGTGTGTATATGGGAGAGGGGAATAATATTTTATTGATATCTTTACTCATCTAGTGATCTGTTTCATCAGTAGACCAAAATCATAGAACACTGCCTAATTTGGCATTGTCCTTTCTTTATAAATATTTTGGTTTTAAAAGAAAGTAAATAGGGGGCTGGGGAAGCCAGAAGTAAACCCAGTTTGATACTTAAGCATACAGTGAAGTGTCTAAGCTGCCTATTGTGATTTAATTGAATAATTGATTGTGATATGGCTATCGTTCAAAAGGTTTTAGTTACTCATAATACTGCAGACTAACTTTATTTGGCCCATTTCAAGTTCTCTGCTGAGATTCTGATGACAAATCATATATTTCAGCCCAGTGGGCATTTTATACTAGATATGGACATTTTCGACTAGATATGGACATTTTCGTTTTGTTTGAATGATGTAACGTGCTGTAGCACTATTGTAACAACTGTTTCATCACGTTTAATTTTATAAAAATCATTGATAGTTAAAGTCACTATCTCTCTGTAAATGGGCTGCTGTGTTGCTGCTTGGAGTCAAAATTACTGCGTCTGCCGATTCCTTAGATGGATTGGAAGCTACTCCATCATTCATATCACAAAAGATAATTTGAAACAATACAAGCTGTCAGTTAGGGATTCAGTACAACTTTGCATTTCGTTATGCTTATTGTTCTGCAAATTATTTTGGAAATGGAATACAACTTTATTGAAATTTGAAGATGTTGAGATGAATTACAAACAGTCTATGTTGGATTCAGCTATTTTCCATTATTCTTCAATGTATGCAACAAACTCTGTTGACAACTTCACTAAATTGCAACTTGCATTGTTTAAAATACAGCCTTTTAGCTTTGTAGCAATGACAGCTATTAAACATCATCAAAAGTATTATTTTCATGCCTTATTGGAAATACCTTAAAAAAAAAAGAGAATGGGTGGATAGAAATTGAAAACGTAAAAAAAAATTGATCAGTGTGGATAAAGTCAACTTTCATTAATTTTATTTTAGTGTTATTATTTGAACAACCCAGCACATTTCTGGCTTTGGGACTTCTATTTCTATATTTGAATTAGGCGAAGTCACAAGTTAAGGCCTTGGTCACTATCGAACCTTGTATTCAATCCATCAAGTATGCTAACACATGCCATATTATTTTACTAGTTATTTTTTATATGTTTTTGATTAGTTGGTCATGTTGATCTTTGAGTTCAAAGTAAATTGCATACTTCTGGACTCCATATTTTGGAGTCTGCAACTCAATTCCAATGATCTGGTGTCACTCCCAACTGTAGCTTCAATATGGATAAGACTCGGTAGAAGTTATTCCTTTCAATGTACGCCAAGCCTTAACCCCCAAACCAGATCCTACATCTGTACTTCTGCCTTCTTATTCGTATCAAATCTCAATGCTTGAGTATTTATTTGGGGAGAAACAAAAATGACAAGGTGTGGAGGCTTCTCATTTCATTTTGATAAGACTTATTTTTCCTGTCTAGTTCAGATGTTTTCTGCTTTACATTCAAGATCTATGCTTACCATTTTTATGTTTAGAAACAGACATGAAGTAGAAAGGCTGACAAGATTAAGAAGCAATGAAATGGTAAACTGGCAGTGGTGAGCCTTGGTTAAATAAAACTGAGGTTTCCATGAGAGATAATAAAGATTTAATAGGTTTGAAGTTCGCAGGAAGAATCAATTAGTCAGGAAACAGTCTCCATTTCAATAGCATGGGATGTGGAGAGGAGGAAGAACCTGTTTATTTATTACTTTGCATTTACAGGAACACAATGGTACTTTTTTGTTGCTGAAATGGGAATTGTTTGATCTTAAGTAAGGAATGGATTCTTGGAGAAAGCTTTAGGAAAAGATATTGAAGTTTTATTGGAGATGAAATTGTGGAACGAAACATATTATGGATGAAGCGTAAGGATGGAGTCAGTAAAGGTTAGGGGTGATAACTGATGTTTAACCTCGTGAAACACATGAGTTTTACCTACTTATTAATTGAAAGAGGCAATTTTCAATGCCCCAATAAAATAAATGAAGGAGATCAAAGCAGAATTATTTATCTGTTTCATTGTCAGGTGATTTAAGTTTGTGAACACTGGGAATATTAGAAGAATATATGGAATCGCCAGGAAAAACGTTCACCTATCACTTTATATAAAGGCTCAAGTTTCACTGTTCTTTTCTGAAATTGATGCAGGAATGCGGTGTTTGGCTCCTTGCACCTGTCTACCAATCAATATGATCATGGCTGATTTGATTATGGCCTTAACTCCACTTGCCAGCCAACCTCCCTGTAACCTTTGACTCTCATCAATCAAACGATTTTCTAATTAAATCTTGAATATATTAAATGACTCCCTTCCCCTATTTTCTGGGGAAAAGAAATCCAAATATAAACTATCCTCAGAGAAGACATTCCTCATCTCCATCTTAGAAAGGAGGCTCCTTTTCAAACTGACCTCCATTGTTCTAGCTTTTCTCACAGAGTGGAAACATCTTTTTTTTCTTCTTCTCAGCATTTGCCCTGCCAAGCTCCTTTAGAAATGTCTATGTTCCATTAGGATTACTACTCATTCTTCTAAACACTGATAATTATAGGCCCAACCTGCTCGATCTTTTCTCATAAGTCAAACCACTCATCCCAGAGTGAACCTCCTCTGAATAGCTTCTACTCAAGTATTGTTTTCTCCAAAGTTCCAAAACAATGCAACAGCATACAAAACAGTAATTGCTGCTCCTGGAATTAGAGGAAATTACCTCTTAACACCTAAAATACCTCAAAAAAAAGGAGCAGAAATTTTTCCCATGTTCCATCTTTGATTACCCAAAATCCCAGAAGGTTTAAGGTGAGAGGGGAAAGATATAAAGAGACCAAAGGGGCAATGTTTTCACGCAGACGGCGGCACGTGTATGGAATGAGCTGCCAGAGAATGTGGTGGAGGCTGGTACAATTGCAACATTTAAAAGGCATCTGGATGGGTATATGAATAGGAAGGCTTTTGAGGGATGTGGACCGGGTGCTGACAGGTGGGACTAGATTAGGTTGAGATATCTGGCCGGCATGGCTGAGTTGAACTGAAGGGTCTGTTTCCATGCTATACATCTCTATGACTCTTAAGTTTGTCCATTCTTAAACAAGGTGACCAAAGCTATATGTAGTACTCTAGATATTGCTTCACCAGACTCTGTACAGTTGTAACAAAGCTTTCCCTACTTTTAAACTCATTCCTCCTTGCAATAAAGCCCAACATTACTTTCTGATGTCCTTGTCACAATTTGCTTTCTAACCTAATTTCAAATCATCAGCAAACTTGGCTACAGTAAAGTTGTCCTCAGGCAAATTATTAACACAGGTGGTAAATAGTTGAAGCCCTACCACTGATCCCTTTGGCATTCCACTTATTACAGATTGCCATCCTGAAAAATGACCTATTTATCCCAAGTCTGTTTTCCTGTTAGCTCATTCGCTATCCATACCAATATATCAATCATTGCTATAACTTTTATAAAAGCAAAATATTGCAGATGCTGGAAATCTGAAATAAAGAGTTCTGGAGTGAAAAAGAATCATACTGGACTTGAAGCACATGTTCTGTTTGACCGTCCACAGATGCCAGACCTGCTAAGGTCCTCCAGCACTCTGTTTTTATATATCATGAACTCTTGGCTTGTGCAGAAAATGTTTCATACATAGCTATCTCATCCCCGTACCCTAGGTAAATCACATGCTAATCATTTTCTAAACTGAAGCATTTTAGATATCATGTTATGTAACCTGACTTTGAAATTCTTCCCATCCGTATAAACGATTACCTTACATTTACAAGGCATATATGTGGGAGATAATAAAACTAGTTGGTTGCATTTTTATACATTTATTTCAATGCAGTCAACTGTCTACACGTTCACAATGATCCTGGGAATGAAGGTTTGTCACATGAGTAATTGAGGATTCTGCGTCTGTAGTTAACGGAGTTAAAAAGGATGAGGAGGATCACATTGAAACTTACAGAATGCTGAGAGGCCTGGATAAAGTCAATGTGGAGAAAATGTTTCTACTAGCAAAAGAGACTAGGATCCAAGGCACAGCCTCAGAGTGAGGGGATGACCGTTTAAAACTGAGATGAGAATTTCTTCAGCAAGAGGGTCTGAATGGGTGGAACTCATTGCCACAGAAGGCTATGGAGGTCAAGTAATTGAGTGTCTTCAGAGGTAAGTTCTTGGTTAGTAAAGGGATCAGTGATTATGGGAAGAAGGCAAGAGAATGAGGTTGAGAAACATATCTGCTATGATTAAATGGTACAGTACACTTATTGGGCCGAATAATTTAATTTTGCTTCTATATCTAATGATTTTATGGCATAGACAAGAACTTGCTTTATTTTTGAATAATGTCTTCTGGATATATGTTGGTTTCAAGTTGCAGTTATTTCACTATGAAAGCTACCTTCTTATATTAACTAAAATACCTCATTTCAACGACTTCGAATATTAGGGTTTTGCACAATTAATTTGGCAAAGTTTGAAAATTGTTAAATAATTTCTAATTATTTTGGGCTCAGCCTCTGAATTCTACATGAACAAAAGAAGTGACTATGTTCTGTCCTGCTGACCTCCAATCCCTTTGATCAGCATGTCAAAGTTTGACTGTCTCAAGGTGAAAATAAATAGAAATGAAAAGAGGATCCCTCCTTGCTTTTTATCCAGTTCAAGTGGCAATTAATGAAGAAGCAGTTTGTTAAAGGTGCTAAAGAGTTGGTATGTTGTTTGTACTCACTCACTCGATGTCTTGACAATTTTGGGGGTAAATGGCATCAAAGGTTTTTCCTGTGTCCAGGAAAGTGGCACAGAAAATCAAGTACTTGACAATCTCTGGAGACGTGGCAGCATCTGTGAAGGGAGAAGGAGAGTTAAAGTTTCAAGATCAATGGGACTCTTCTTCAGAACCAACTAAATGAGTAGGAAGTTGATGCTGTACAAAAGTATTGTTGCCTCATTTGGTTAATGTAGTGCTTTGGAATGTTGCTTGTTGATTTAGATTAGATTAGATTAGATTAGATTAGATTAGATTAGATTACTTACAGTGTGGAAACAGGCCCTTCGGCCCAACAAGTCCACACTGTCCCGCCGAAGCGCAACCCACCCATTCCCCTACATTTACCCCTTACCTAACACTACATGGCCAATTCACCTGACCTGTACATCTTTGGACTGTGGGAGGAAACCGGAGCACCCGGAGGAAACCCACGCAGACACGGGGAGAATGTGCAAACTCCACATAGTCAGTCGCCTGAGGCAGGAATTGGACCCAGGTCTCTGGCGCTGTGAGGCAGCAGTGCTAACCACTGTGCCACCGTGCCGCCCCCACTTCTTGGACTTCTTGGATCATGTAACCTGCTACAGTTATGTTTCAATATGTAGCAGGAATTGTAATAAATCTGTGTATCAATTTTAGTTTTTGTTTAACTAAATATATCTAAAATTAATTTGAAGTGAAGAAGTGAGCAACGTGTATGTTAAAAATCCTAATTTGGAGTTTTACTGAGTTTGAAACCAGGACACCTCGGGTTTGATCACTACCTTGTGCTGATTTAGCAGAAAAAAGCTGTGGCAGTCATAATTAGAATTCAGTGTCCTTAGACCATGAAGTCCCAGCCAGATTCGTGCACCCAACATCAATCCAGTGATTTTTACTTGAAAAGTGTGTATGTTATTGTCAATGGAAGGCATAGTTAGGATCCTTCTCTGTGTAATCCACAGTTGAATACCTTCCTTATAGTCTTAGACTGGAAAACTGAGTATTTGGAATGAGTAGAGTTGTGAATTAGTACTTAAAGGACTGTGCCTCAAGGTGTTTTTGTGCCATCAGAAGAGGAAAGAAACTTTGTTGAGTGTGAAAAGGATTAAAAATAATAGAGTTGCGAAGCATTTGTGTTAAATGGATGATTCCTTTTTAAGAATTTTATAGTTAATGGTGAGAAACGTCATTTATCATAGAAATATCTAACCTGGAACGTGTTATTCCTTTCATAATCTACAATTTATTTTGGGGGCTTTTTTTTTACAAATGTTTAACAAATATTTCTGTCTCTAAGATGAAGGAGAATCTGGTGAACTCACTTGAAGCACTTGATAAAGGAAATATCAGGGAAGAACTTGTCTTTATACAACTTTTCACTGTCTCAGGACTTACTAAAACTCTTAAGTAAATAATACATCTTGAGGTGATCATATAAGGAATTTACAATATTATAACGCAAGGAAATACGGCAAGGTCTCACAAATGATAATTAACCAGATAATCTATTTTAGCAAGATTAGTTTAATGGAGGGATAAATGCTGTTCATGCAATCTTTCATATCCAAATGGAAGTCTAGATGATGCCTTAATTTAATGGTTCATCCAAAGATTTCCACAAAATTGCAGTTAATGTGCTCAAATCTCTGGAGTGAAGTTTGAACCCACACCCTTCTGAATCAGAGGCAAGAATGCTGTCACTGAGCTAATGCTGACAGCTATGATGGGGAAGATGGTTCCTATTATGTTACTTAAATTTGGTATAATATTCTTAACATTTCTAGAGTTTAGTCAATTATTAATTCATGCCGTCATTCTATAAATCTGTTTGCACAACGTTTTGTTGTAGTTCACAATGTGAGCTTTTTTAAAATCTCTAAATTATCTTTCCAAATTTCAATTTTTTAAAATTCATTTGTGGGATGCAGGTGTTATTAACAAGATTTATTGTTCCATCCTAAATTTCTGCATCTACTCAGGTTTGCAACTTCTGCTATTGATTCCAAATAGCTGAAATTAGTATGGTCGTTGATGTTAGCCTCAATATTTTCGACATTTTGATCAACTGCTTTTTTCCCATCTGTTTTCAGACAGTTAATAATATTATATATTAAATGAGCAGAGTCTAAGTAATAACATAATAATTAATTTAGTAGTGATAGGTGTCAGTCTTGTTTTCCATTTAATCTCGCGAGTGCCTATTTGGCCAGATTGGCACTGCAACCTCTGGGCTACATCATCTCCATATATAGCTGCCATATAATCTCTGTCCCTTTTTCTAAAACACCTTTAACTATATCCGTGAAGATTAAATATGGTTGCAAAGGAAGTTTGGAAATGGGGGAGAAAAAAGCTGCTGAGTTAGAGAGGAAAAAAACTGAAGCTCTGTTTCAAATGGTTCAGATGATGTCTCTTGAAAAGCTCTCCCCTGCCAGGCCTCAACTCTCATCACAAGCTGCTGCTGCCCTTTTGATTCTAATTGCACTCAACGCTTCCTTTTCTATTCTTTTCACATAACATTAAGGCATGTATTAAAATGTACTTTGCTATTAATAGTTGCTTTTAAGCAAAGGTATATACTTTTTAATATTTTTAAAACTGTTTGCTAAACAGTTTATACAATAGAAAGTTTGGACCATGCAGTTTCATGCAGTTATGAGGAAGATTTTAATAACTTCTCACTTTTCAGGTTTTGCTTTGGGAAATCTGTAATAATTTTGATACTGACTTGGAGTGTTTTAATTTGTTTTACACTCTTAACCTGTTTATGCTTCATACCTTCATCAATTCTGTTGATAAAATGATGAAACATCATGAATAGTCGAGGTTTATTCTCAAGTGAAAACTTAATTTAGCTGATTTAAGTATTCAATTTTTTTGCATTGTATCCAATTTTAAGGAAGAATAGGAGATAATTGTAATGTAGTGATTACTAGTTAACACAATTTTGCATATTGGATTGTAGGTTTGTATTTAGCCACTTTAATGTGCTTTACTTGTGCTCCCAACTTAAAATGTTTTGTGCTGTCTTTTGAAAACCTTTTTAATGTTTTGTAACTTCACATAGTTTTTATTTTTAAGTATTTTTTCACTTAAATGTTAGAGATTATTGTAATTAATTAACCCATTTGAAATAGGAATCTTTTTGGTCTACAATATGCTTTTCTCTTTAATGCAATTGCATTTTGGTAATTTTTCTATTTTGGTTTTCCACAGGAAAAACAGAGATTAACAAAAAATTAAAAACTGATGGATGGATTGTGTTGTTTGTTCAAAACATGTACATTGTTTACTATTACTCTGAGTAGCTTAGTATTAGGATAATTAACGATTTATTTTCAAATTTTTATAAAGATCTAATTTCAGTATACTCAGTTGAATTCTATTTTTAACTGTACTTTGTTATGTGCATGAACTTTGTTTTGCTGAAGAAAGTTTCATAAAGTTAGGAACAAAAATTTATATTTGCTCTTTAAAAAGTGACAGCTTGATTAACTTTGCTTGTTAGTAAAAAAAATCATTTTTTAACCAGCAGTCCACTTTGAAAAGTAAATACGAGAAATCTGAATAACTTGTAACAAGAATAAATTTGCTTTCTCTTAAAATAAGTCATCTGTGTGAGCTGATTTTAAACAGAAGAATTCTAAATGTTTTTAACTGCCTGTTGTCATCTCTTTCTTTCCACAAACAAGTTGTGTGAGGTGAAATCAATAGAATGAAACCTACTCTTTCAAGTCATTTTGAATTAAGTACCAATTTTGGATAAGTGGTATATTTCTTTAATTTCCAATATATCTATATGTAGAGACAATTTCCATGTAAGTGGTTAGCTGCTAAAGTGGATCATTTTTCTCTAGGTTTTCCATTAGGGGGCTCTCCTGCTATAGAAAGACTATGCTTAGAATAATTCGTAAGCCTACTTTCTAACACAAATTTTGCTCTTTTTCCTTTCGTTTCCAGAAAAGGTCACGGATCGCCTACAGTGATGAGGTAAATCTTCGAAATGAGCTCCTAGGGGAAGATGGGAATACCTCTGAGAACCAGGTAGGGCCACTAATCAGCATACCCTTGTGGGTGGCTTGAGGGTGATGAAGGTCAGCGAATAGTACGTCTTCTCAAGCTGCTCACTAACAGCATTAACAGCAACTCAAGTGGAAATACATTGTTTAATGTAAAGCTGAGCAACAACAAGCCTCTGATTTTAAACCATTTAAGTTTTAATCACAGTACAGAGAAGACATGTAGACCTTCTAAATATCTGATACAAACTTTGTATTTCATGAACAAATTTCCAGCTTAGAACAAATCTGCAAGATGTTAAACTTTGCTTATAAGTTTATTTTTTTATTAATGCTAGTAATACGGCTGGAATCTGTGAAGTAGTGAGCTCTAGCGATAGTGCTATGGGGGCTTACTGTGCAAGAAATACACCATACTGCAGTTTTAGCGCAGAGGTTGATGCCGGTCAATTTAATTCCCGAAGATCTAAAGGAGGTCAGTATCATCTCATATAGCCTTGGCAGAGCAGATCATTATGAGCAACAAATCTGTTAGTTGCATGGCATGGATTTATAACGAAATGAATGGTGAACCTTTATAAGTTCTGAAAATTGTGTGTTCACCTAGCGATAATGTGTAAAGGACATTTAATAGAGTTCAGCATTTATTCGTTATCTGTATGCGGGCAGAGAAGGAATTGGCGTTATCGCTTTTCATAATTCTGTAGTTTCGTGCATCACGTGGTCTTCACATACTGCGGCGCAGTTTCGATTTCAGTCACAGCAGCAGTCTGGCCACTAGAGATTCTGCCGGTTCAAACCAGCGCGTACCAGATTTTTCAGGTTACAAAGAACAGATTACCACTCATATCGAATACCATATTGAAAATCTTTGTTTGAAAATCCTGTGATTATCATAACTGAAATGGCAGCACTACATTCTTAATGATGATAATGAAGAAAATGCAAAATGTAATCGTAAAATTTCAGACTGTTTAGTGCTTCCACTATGCCATTGTCTTGTCTAGTTGAATACTTTTTTTGTTAATATGAATTAATATGTACCTCAGCATGGTACAAAACAAAACCTGAGGCCCATTGCAAAACCATCTTCAAATCCATAGAGAAGCTTTAAAATCAGCCAAGCAGCACAAACAAGATAAAGCGCATTTTGTTTAGGTTCTATTGTAAAACAGCTGCGCCATGCTTCATAGTACTTATGGTTATGACCAGAGACGAGGTCGTCTCTTCCGCTTAGTTTTGGATTCTGGCCCATTGAACATTCTGGTAGTGAGTTAAGAAAGAATATGACTGTCTTGCAAACAGCAAGACATTTTGACAATCGTACCGTCAAGTGGTGTTTGTTTTGTTTCTGTTAAGTGAATAATTTAATAAACTACCTTGGAATGCTAAAATATCTCACAAAAACATACTTTTCTTTCCTGTTTTCTTTTTCTGTCTTACCAACTGTATTATCAGCTCCACCTTTGTAATTTTGCATTGTGCTTGAGTTTTTCTGAAAGTAACTTTTTTACCTTGTGAATTCAAATAATTAAAATGCATACCTCTTTACAACTTGGCGCAGTTAGCCCCATTGTATATGTCTGTTTGGTTTCACTCAAGCTATTAAGATTTGTCTTTAATTACAGTTGTTAAATGGTAATTGCAGTGGGATCTGCATCAGAACCTTGAAATAATACTCCATACTCTCTTTGCCTCTTTAAAATCATCACTAAGAAGCCCCTCGTTCTTTCTTTGAAGATTGCAACAAACATATCTCTCACATTCTAAACAAGAGAGAAATGATTGTAACCGTCTGTGTTGACAAAGAAAGAGCTAATCTTTGTTCTTTCAAATATGATTTTGAAAATTCTCTTTGCATGAGCCTTTTTAGGCTTTAAAGAAGCTCTTCTATGATTTCTTAATACTAAGTATGTAATTGTAAACAGATAAATTGTCATAGTTAATGTTATACCCAACTGTATGACAGATGTTTCATCCCTGCCATTTCTTTCTTTTTCATCTTTCTGTGCGTTCACAGTTGATAAAATTGCGTGAAGAGGTGAGTGTATCGTGTTTGTTGTTAGGTATCTGTGTTTGGAAAATATTGGTGTTTTCTGTCAACTGTTAATTTTTTGAGAACCATGTTGCAGACCATACAGGATTTCTTTACATTTTGTTTCTATATTATGTAAGGTAATCAGTATAATTTATCCAAAATAAGTATACTTATTATTTGAAGAGCTAGATTAATTAGTATAGATTGTTATTGCAGTGTGTCTGACCTTCACATCAGGTCCTATCTGCGTTGATCTGAACACATTGTTCTAATGATTTCGAAAAAAATTTCAAGGGAAGCTTTGAAGTGGCTTTAGCTGCTGCGATCTGCTGGCCACATCTCACAGATATGTCACCTCTGCCAGGAGGGAATAGGAAAATCACGTTTCGAATGGTAATGATAACATTCTAATCACTTCTCCTTTGAAGATTGAAGCAAGATACACTGTCAGTATCCCAAACTGTCAGTGCTCAAGGCACCAAGGCATCTTGGTCTAGGTGTATTAGCTTAAGTGAGCATGTCAATACAGCTGCATCAGGGAGATCCATAGGGGCTCATTAGAGCAAGGCAACTCACTTCTATGGACATGATTCAGATTGTTCATATGGCACCATTTTTATTAGAAAGTATTTCTCCAATTTTAAGTGACATCTGTCAGCGAGGAAAGTTCTTGGTGAAGCTTTCTGACTGTCAGACTCAAAAATGGTCTTGAAATGTGGTAGCCCCTCTTGTTTTTTCCATGTGATTAGTTTGTATGCCTTTTGACAGCATGAATAGAACTTGTAACAAACCAGGGTCTAGCCTTTTTTTCCGTGAAAGAAAGTAGGATTAAAATTCTCTAAAGCAAAGAGTTGATGGGCGTAAAATGGTAGGAAGCTACACTGCAAGTGAGACCCTATCCTGTATGTAAAAATCTTTTATTTCCTCTTTTCTTTTGTGTGGTAGGAGTTCTTCTTAAAAGAAAATCATTATAATTAATAAACTTAACACATTTAAGATTACTTCACTTACAGAACTTTTTCCTTTCATTTGGAGCAGGTGAAAAGAACACGTAGCTTTGCTTTAATACTTCAGTAACCTTCCGTATTGATTCACCTAAATTCAAGATTTAGTTATTCAAGTTATGTATATTATGTCTACTCATTTCAAAGGTGATGTAGTCACACTGCTATAATATACAGATAAGATTTATTCTGAATAGCATTAACCAAAATACATTTTCTGAGCTTCATTTGACATTTTTTTTCTGGAAATAAAGTTCAATTCCAATATTCAAATTCTGTCATGATGCACTAAAGTCAAGGGATATGTCCACTGATTAAAGGCTTTTTCATTTTAGAATGGCCTTAAAAAGTGAGTGTACCTTAATGATGACAGTAACAATGACAATAAAATGTTACAGATGTTTTGTATATAAGATATGATAATTGTGCTGTGGCTCTGCTTATCTAAAATTCTACTTATCTTATTATACAGCTATTTATTTCAACTTGTGTGGCACAGTATTGGAGCCTAATTATTCAATGGAACATCAGTTTAAATAAGACTCCTGGCATTCACAAAGCGCTCCATATTTTGCTGTAATGAGCATAAAATCCCAAGTGAAATTCTGTAGGAATCCATAATAAGACATTTTAGAAAAATATAAGTAAAAACTTATATTTAAAGATCAAAACTACTATATGATTGTTCTTCAGCTATGATCTATTTCTAATAATCAATAATATGCAGTAAATCTAACTATTGCAGTAGTTCTAGTTTTTAGTGAAAATGGAGCATAGTTTGTTTTATAAGTCAAAGCTCAGATTAACTGTTTCCAAAATAAAATAAAACAATTACAGAAGCTGATTTATGAGAGCAAAAATATGCTATTTATTCTATGATACTGGATATTAAAATTATTTTAAGCTGCATGCACCCTCATGTTTGAATAGACTCATATTGCATATTCACATTGTTGTAAATTAATTACACTTACATTTTTTTTAATGATAGTTTTGATTATGGTAATTTTCAGTGGTTTTTCCAATATGTTTTCAAAGAATTCTAGTCTGTTTAGCTTTGTACAAAGAAATAGTTGATTTCAGACAAGAATTCATTTAATTGAGACTATTTATTTTGCCTTCACTAGTTAGTCCAACACCACCTTCAATAGTCTCACTCATCATAAGTTAGGCTTTTTCTTGTATTTTGTGTGTCTTAACACTATCACACAATATTTCCAGAGCTCTTTATAGATGTATGATATTTAGAATTTAGGCTTTATTAAATTCCAGAGGAAAACAAAATGCAGTTACTTTGTGCTTTGACATGTAGTTCACCTTCAATTACTAAAAATAGCAAAATAGTACTTACTTGGTAACTGTTGAAAATAACAATGAGTCCTTGAAAACAAGAAATAAGCAGTTTTAGAAAGTGGATTTTTATTTCTCCTTTTCAGCTGAACTTAGCTCTTCATTCAAATTGTTGCAGTGTCTCACTCCAAAATTTAACTTGTTTTTCCCCCATACAGTTCCTTTACTGTTGGAATTAGACACAATTATGCCCCGTATTTAAGTGTGTGTATAATCATCTACAATTTTATTTCAGAGAGCGTGTCTGTTGGATAACACAGAGCGGTTGGAAAGGTCAACACGGAGATTGGAGGCTGGATACCAACTAACCGTTGAAACTGGTAAGGATTTTTGAGACTGAGCAAATTATATGCCTTATGCACAGTAGTGTTCATGACACATGACATTTCTGGCACACTTCAAAGCAGGAAAAAGACAGCAGCTATAGATGTGGTTTACATATGGAAAGGGATTGGATGTTATTTTGTGCCCCTCTCAAATTTGAAGGCATGATATTTACTAAAACAATTGATGCTACTGTGTCTAAATATGTATCTAAATAGCATTAAGTTAGAATATAATTACTTGCATAAAGTGTTTGCAGAAACATGACTCAGTATTCTTTTTCTGTGCAAAATGTATAATTGAAAGATGTGGTATTAAGAAATCACTGCATTTCTAACCTTACACCTAATTCTTTGATTATACTGTTTGCACAGAGGAAAACTTGAATTGTTTTTAAAGGATGTTTATATGTTGATAATATTCAATGAAAAGGCTGGCTAATGGAAAAATAAATTATTTACTGATTTTACACAAAGTTCAGGCAGTGAATGTTGAAAAGATGATTTATTTGATTTGGCATTAATTACTCAGTTTGAATACGTGGTTTTCAGTTCTGAGAAATAAAATAGTTTTACAGGTATTTTTCATTCATATGTAATATTTTGTCTTTAAAAGGAAGCTAACAACTGGTATAATTCAAGTTTGAGGTCAGGTGGAACAGTCTTGCAGCATTATACTCTGAATCAAACCTCAAAATCATCTTGAAGAAAAGTTCAAATGAGGAGTCCTATGGAGAGATAGCAAAAAGAAAATGGCAAGAATATTATCTAACATTATACTAAGAATGGTAAGGAAGGAAGCAGAAGAGGCTAAACACAAGTGGTATCATCACAGATAGACAGAATAAGTTAATGAATGACGAAGAAAGTTTGAGGGTCAGAGAGTATTATATAAAAGGAAGGTAAAAGCAAAGGAAACATCCGTATGGATTACCAGGAAGAAGTTTAGTTCCAAACAGAAAAGCAATGTTGCTTGTGGATGTCAGGATGGATAAGATGCAGTCTGACTGCAGATGAAGTTTCTTCAAATAACGGCAAGCTATAGATGCTGATTAAAAAAAAATGTACTGTCGGTAAAATTAATTAAGAATGGGACTGGATGATTTCTTCATGTGCTGAATTAAACTAAGCAAAAGTAATAGAGTAGCAGAGAAATAGAGTAATGTCGAAGTTTTCTTTAAAGCACAATTCAGTAGTGTTCAAATTGTCCATCATATTTTCTTCCTGTTTTGATATAGTGAGTAATACATTTGGGTACAACATATTTTGCACCGAAATAATAGATATAACAGACTCAGACCAAAAGGCTCCATGTTTGATCCATGAACTGTATTATGTTAGTAGCCAATTTCAGCTGGGCCAATGATAGAGCTGCTAGACCTATTATTTGGTAAGTAAAGAAAATATTTTTTGACAGCATTGGTTTAGCTTAGATGTCCCTTTGGGTGGGTAACAGGTTGGTACACACTATCAAGGCTTACCATCCAATTAATAGCTGTATAGACATTCAACAAAATATTGGAGGATGGGGCAATGTGCATTGAGTTGCAATGCAGTAATGAGTTGATACCTTCAAGAGATGAGAGAAACATTTGACAAGGGAAAGATGTGATCTAACACAGTAAAGAAAATAGACTATTAATATTTAGGATATTAAGCTCATTATTAAGCTAAAAAAATTTAAAACATTTTATATGTGATGATCTAATGCCTGATCCATAATGAAGCTATTTTACAGATTGAATTATGCAAGTTTTTAACTTCTCTGAGGCATAAAAACTTAAGTTTTATTTTGTCATCTTGGAACTTTTCTTTTGAATTTTTTTCCTGAGATTTGTATCTTTTGTAACTGCTGCCAGCAATTATTACTATCTTTACTGTATGGTTGTGTTGTATGACTAGATGATAGTGTTTTGCAAGCATTTGTTATACTAGAGCTTGGATAATAAGAGGTTAGTTTTACTGAGAAATCATTACCCTGTTTAGGAGAGATGTGACACTTCAGTGTACAGGCTAATAGATGGCTGATGGTTTGGCAAAAGATAGCGATTAAATCTAGGGGTTCTGAGCATGTTGGAATCCTGAGATTCAATTACATCTATGTATTTTTTTCAGTAACCACTTTATTCTTGGTAAAATTAAAAAAAAACTGTGGTAGAAAGACTCCATTGGGGAAGCGAGTATAACCTGGATGCCAGTTGCTGGCTGCTGTTTTTTATCCATATTTTTCTTCACTCATTGAGGGTTGATGTTTCACAAATGTCATTGGAGACTACATAGGAATTCAGCTAGATTGTGTACAGTATGATAGACTGATGTAATTGGACCATTTCTTGTGGTGGAAAAATAAATAGCATCTGTTGCAGAGAATCAGAAATTGTTTCTTCATTTAACAGAGTTTAGTTTCCCATGGTGATCTGAATACAATGAAGGAGCAGATTCTCCTGGACACCTCGTGCAAATGAGATCTGAGAGTATGGTATTTGTCGAGTTCTTTAGATGGGAAATGTTCCATGCAGAGAGCTGCAAAAAAGAATATGGCAGAATAACAAAAGCAAAATTATAACACTTTGTCAGTCAGAATTATAGTTTTCCTTAAAATTAAATGTGCTACAATATCTGATATAATGATATCTGAACTCTTGTACGAATTGG
Source organism: Chiloscyllium plagiosum (assembly GCF_004010195.1). NCBI lineage: Eukaryota > Metazoa > Chordata > Chondrichthyes > Orectolobiformes > Hemiscylliidae > Chiloscyllium > Chiloscyllium plagiosum. Next base: position 34,173,436 of record NC_057731.1, read on the forward strand.
ATAACAGTGTAAAAGATTCAGTTACGTCACAAACATTACAGTTGCATCCCTTTGTTTGATATTTGGTGTGTAATTTTGATTTTCACAGGTGAAAAATATTGATTTCTTCAGATGTGAAATATAGGATGCTAACTGAAGTGTATGACTGAGTTAAATTACAAGAAATCCAGATTTTATCTGCCAAAATTTATAAGTAAATTGAGGTAATTTCTGTAAGCAAAATAAATTCAGTAATGCAACAGATTTGGATTGCTCATTCTAAATGAAGCTTTTTGTGAAGAAACAGACTTTTTTTAAATATAAAAAGATCAATCCAGTATAAATATGGAAAGTGACCTGTCTCTGCTGCCTTTATTAGGACCTGTTCCAGTTGTGTAATGTCATCAGAATATCGTGCAATAGTTAATATTTCTACATGTATAATATGGTATAGTATTTATTACTAGTGTCATTGCAGGTGACTGAAAATAATGTTCATGGAATTAATGTTCGTATTTAAAGCTGAACAATTAAATACAGCATTATGTGAAATATTTTAGGGACACTTAACATTATAAGGTCATGATCTGAGCAGGAAAAACATTTTATTGCAGGAAATAAAAATCTCTCAAAACAAACGGAATGGTTTTTACATTTAAGCCATTTTACTGCTGCTCGGCTCTTTCTGCAAGCATTCAGCAGTAAATGGCTTCTGGAGCTATTAGGCTGGCCTGAGAGGCTTTCGCTCCTAGAAGTTCATTGAGGTTGGGTACAAGACCAACTCTGCAGGCCATCAGCTTTATTAATGTGCAGATAAGCTGATTAGGCTATGTCAATCAAAGGTGCCAATAACTCAATTGAGAGGCTTTTTTTTCCCTCCTGAAGCATTGAAGTTGCCAACAAAGTGATAGATGTATGGTACACAGAGCTCAAGTTGTCAGCAAGCGAGACACAAGATCCTATGATGATGCACTGACTATATTAAAGAATACATCAATTTGTTTAGCCTGTTTTGATTTTTTTTCTGTGGTATTAGGTGGAAAGAATTCATGGTTACAGCTTCACTGGAAAGCACAAGGTCTTGGAAAAAAAATAATCGGGTCCCTTTGAAGCCTATTGTAGACTTTGAGATCTTGCTGTGCCAGATGATGGGTATTCAAGTACTCCTGTAACCATTGCACTCTGATCTCTCCCTAGCCTCTGGTAACTTCGGTATTGCTGTTTAAGTCAACAGAAGCAAAACTGGAGAATCTGATCTGGTTGTTCTTCCAATAATAACCTTAAAAAGACAAAACTAAACATAAAAAATGCACAATATTAAACATTATTATATGAATGATAACCTACATTTGGAGTGTTCTGAGCTTAATCATATTTGTACTTTCTTTAATTCAAACTATTCAAGGGCAATATATATTTAAGAAAAGACGTATTGTTTACTTAGCACTCTTAAAATAAAAGCTTTTCATAAATTCTGTTATCATGAGTTCAAAATCACAACAATGAAACACTTTTTATGTCAATATGCATTAAAATTTACTTCTTAGATGGCCAATCCAGTGAATTTGCTCCCTGCCTAGCTTTCTTATTAATAGAGCAGATGTTGGATTATTTAAAGGAAGTCTTGTGTCTGGTTGGTTATTTAGCATCTTTAGTCTTAAACAAAATCGATACTGATTGTACCAGCCTTTATCTCGTACTTCTTTTTATATGATTAACAGCATTTCATCTTACTGTGCATGTTGATCATGGGCGTTGGAAAAGAATCTTATTATTTAAACTAAATCAAATCCAAAATTATATTGTCTGTAATTAAGGAGCAATGAAAGCATGGTAACAAACAAGGCAAATTAATGATGAATGAAGAATACAATATTCCAAACATTTTTCTGTTAATTAAATAGTCCGAAGAAGCAAAGAATTTTATTTGCTTTTCTCGTACCTTCACCCCTTTTCCTCCCTAAGGCTCACTTCTGTTTATCTCCCTACCCTGTCTGAAAAAAGTGAATGTAATAATAATTTTTTCCCTAATCGAGCCTTGTCAGGGAAGTGTCTTATCATTAAAAGGAAAATGACACCGATGATATCGTAAACAGAGCTAGTGTCACAGCGTTCCAGTCAGAGCAATTCAGGCTCGGTATCTAGTGCTGCCACAAACACCTAGCAGCGTTTTTCATCGAAACATCAAAAACTAGCAGTCATTAAAATTGCACCCGCGTAGAATTGCAGGGATCAGCCGCACTAGCGCAAAATAGGATATGGGAAACAGGCTTCTAAATGTGCTAATTCCAATACCACGTGCTTGTGGCTTATTTTAATCAGTTGAAACTCTCACATTGTAATAAATCAGCATTATCTGTTGTGACACTAAAGGACACAGTTGGTTCAAGGATTTAGAGGGTCGCTGGCAACAGTATATGGTGTGATGGGCAAAGTATTTTTACGCTTGAACTACGGTAGCTAAGGCCCAAACCCCAATTTATACCCCAAACAAAGCACACAATCTGCACAATGACCAGCTCAACATGCAGTGATCTTCACCATGATATGGCCAACGGAAGACTAAAAGAGCACAGGGCTTTAAGAGAATTCAATAGTTTGTGTTTGATTTTCATTCAAAAACCCCTCAAAAAGAAGAGGCTATTGGTAATTAGGAAAAACAGATGTTGTCAAGTCTTATGACAGCTGAGCATCATTTCAGGCCAAGAAAGTAAATGATTTCAACGTTGTTTTTAAATCCACAATTTATTTTTTAGTGTCTTAATTTTTTAACCTACACATTTCTGAATATATTTACAGAGAAATTATTGATATGTTTTAAAAAAATTAAGTGCTTAAGGCATTGTGATATATGTTTCAAAGACTTTCCCATTTTTAAATAAATTGCTTTTGCACATGTCATCATTTAATGAATTCGTAGTTTTTGTTCAAGTGTACTGTCATTCCAAGTTGTATTTAATAACCATTAAATTGAAAAAAAACAACAAAATATTGCATTGGAATAAAAATAGTAAATGTAAGTTTGACTTGATGATTAGCATCTTCTCTATATATGCACACATTACACACTCTTTTTATATTTGCAAATTGATCCTTTTTGAAATTGAGATGTAACTTGAGGATAGAAATCAATTGATTAAAATTTTGTTAAGAGTCATGATGAAGTATGAAAATAGTTTTTAAGAAACAAATTAAAATGTGGAAAGAAAAATGATGGTTAAAAGTTCATAGAATATGTTTCTCTAAAATATTCAGATTACAGTAAATATAATATATTACCTTTCCTCCTTTCCAGCATGTGCACTATGCACATTTGCAATCAATGAACTTGATGCACTTGTGCTTGCACTCTGATACTGCAAAACGACAAAGAACATTAACCTTAAAAAATGCTTGGCACGGGTTTTCTGTTAATCCACAAAAACTTAATTGAATTTTAAATGTAGTACCTTATTAAAGTAGTATTTTGCTTTTTTTGTCAAATGATGTTGTAAATTGTAATTTTTGTAGAAACGTAAATATATTGCACTGTGGTAGATGTCACAAAATAATTTCTGTCATTGCAGTAAAATTGATGTTCCAGAACTTTGTTTTCTATTGCCTTCCAAGAGGAGTTCATTTCAGTTTCAGTTTGATCATTGAGAGTTGGGTATTCTTTTATAAACTTTTGCACATTGTTAATGTTGGAATAAATATTTTATCCAATATAGACAATAAAAATTAATCCCATTTGTAAGTATTATATTTAATTGCAAAATCATAGATAATCTAGAACTTTTGAGCATATGCAAGTATTGCTAATGATTAAACTTTAAAGAAACGCCAATATTTTGGGTTTTTGTGACATCTTGAAAATATCATGGTTAAAAGTGTAGTTTAAATACTGTGCGATTTTTAGAAAGGATGGCAATGGATCATTTTCAGTCAGATGCTTTAATGGCCTTTGTTCTGTGAATTATGTAGAATGACGGAAATAATTCTCTTTGCTTCGAGTTGCTGGTGGGAAAGCCCTAAGATGTGGAGTCCATTGTGTGACACTCAAAGAATAGTCTTAATTATGTTTAACAAAGTCTTCTTATGGAAGTAGAAAACAAAAGCGAGAAGTGGAACCCCAGGCAGTTTCCTTTATGGAATTTTGAAAAGCTTACAGATTTGTTGAAAAATGAAGTTCTAATCAAGGCATTATCTTCAAAATAACTCTAAGTGTAGAGTGTTATTTAACTCAAACTATAAATGAAAAGTTGATTATTTTGTTTGTTTTTTGGCTTAATAATCACCCATTACGGTGAACTTCAAAAAATGTAGTAGTTATGTTGCATAAAACATCAAGAAATTGATCGTTTCTGTTGATTTCAATTTAAAATGACATTGATGGGGAAAAGCAGATAGGCTGCGCTCTTGAGCTGTTTCTAAGTTTGACTTTTCTGTAACATTCTTTCAATTTACTTGACTGGTGCACAATCAGGTAGGGCTTATAAACATGCATTAGTAATCTAGCTAATGTTTTCAACATCTAAGCTGAAAATTTGGAACAGACAATACAGGAGTTATTGTTTTAGTTTTAGTTTTTGCTTTAAAATACTGTATCTTTACCAGTTGAATTTTGGTAACTTGCTTCAGTGACCATGAAGAATTTCAGCATAAAAGTTTACCTTTCATTAGTCCATATCTTGTCTCCATATGTAACTTAATTCTCATAGAATTCAATTGCCTCATGCAAATATTATTGGTAGGAAATCTCTTGAATAATATAATAATGCAAATATGGATTAATTCTGATTTTAAATATTATTTTATAGTGCACTTTAAAATTCACATCAACCTATCAAATGATGCACAGTGAGATTGTTGTTCTTTCGCTTGTCAATTGAAAAATTGTCGAATTTTGCAATAAAGGTTTTGGTTTCAGAATAAACTTAACCTTAGTATTATGATTAGTGATTGGTTTTTAAATGAAAAAAAACGCATACCATCTCTTTGCTTCTATCAAAAGAATCAGAGGTGTTTACTATCAATGAATAATTATCAAATAAAGAAGGACTACCATGTTATACTTCATTTTAAATTAATCACTACATAAAAATAAAACACTAGAATAATTAGGAACAGTATGGCCTGAAATTTACATTTGATTTGCAAAATGCATAACACTGGCTTTCTTTTTGAGATACATTTGGAAAATTATAAATATGTTTTTGACATTTCCTGTCTCCACCCATACCCTCACTCCAAACCTTTAAAGGATGCTCAGTTTTGAACAATTTTTTTTCTGTTCAGAGTGATCATTAGAATGATGTTTGCATAGAGTAAATGATTAATGTGACTGACATTCTTAGCATTAAAGTTTTATCATAGCTTGTTTTTACACCTCTCAATACTGATAACACACAACTTTACTGCATCAAATTTCAAAGAAATAAGTGTGTCACGGAGGTGAAAGTACATTTTTATATGGATTATTACACACGTGCACAAACAATAATTATTTAAGGAAAATATATTTCTCGTAATATTGCCTGAGCAATGTTACACAACTGTTTGGATCCTATTTTTTTTCCTGTGCTATAGCATATTGCTATCTGATTTGAAATAAAAGCAAATCAAAACCTTTATAAGAAGATTAGTTAACTTGAAATATAAACTAGCATTGCACATTGTTGTTTTTCTTAAGGAAATTGAAGGAAAACCTAATTTTAAGGAAATTGCAAAAAACGAAATTCCCTAAGCATTCCTTCACCCCATGTGCAATTTGTACTTGATTTGCTATTCTAATCAATTAGCTTTCATATGATTTAACCTGAAATTGTAATTCAAAATAATAAGCTCTAATGATTGTTTTCATATCTTGTATTGCTTATAGTTAAATTTTAAACAAAACAAGAGTCCTTTTTCACTAAAACCTGGACTGCATAATATACCACAGTTCCATAAAATAAATTATATGAGCTATTTTATATTAGAAATAACTCCAATTGATGGTCATGATCTTATCCCTTGCTGTTGATATTAAGTGCTTCGTAATGTATGTTATTATCCTGCACTGTAAACCATTTTTATGGTAAATGTTATAGTAAATGCTCTTCAATCTTAACAAGCTACAAGTCAAAGCTTTCAGTTCACTATGTATAGTAACAATATAAATGGCTTACTGTTCAGACATAGATTATGTGGGCAGGAAAAGGCATTATTAGGACCACAGAGGGCTTGAAAAGATTATTATAATTTGCCAGTTCTGTTAATGGCACCTGTTAGAGGTGTGACACAAACGACAGTGACAGGCTGTGTAATTCAATAATTACTATCTTTGTGTAGTGTCACTGGGTCATTTTATATATGCTTACAAAGAAATCAGTGTTAGAATAGTACTGACTTTGTCTAGTTAACAGGCAGTATGCTGTGGTCAATGCAGTCTTTCAGGAGGGAGAATTGAGCCCTGGGGAAAAACTTGGTTGGGTCAAAACAAACCGAGACAAACCAAAAGCCAGCACTGCCTTTTGTTGCTTATTGATGGGATAAAGTATTATGGGAACAGCAACCTTTAGTATTAACTATAATTTTCTCAGTATATTCCTTGGCATATCACTGTTTTAATAATTACATCTCAGAAGCAAATAAATAACCAGAGCTTGTATTCACGTAGTAGCTTTAATGTCCGAACGCTTCAAACTGCTTTGCCAAGGTGCAGTTTTAAAATCATACATTTCATTTGTTCTGCTGTTCTTCAGCAATGTTTCTGTATTTTGAATAGTTATTATTTACAGGTAAGTTGCTTCTGAAGAGAAACTTGACCAGGAACATCTTGTTACTGATCAATTTTCTCATGCTGTTTCTTGGATTCAAATTGTGAGATTGAAACTATACAGAATTAGCACTGTATCAGTCTGTAACATGGAGCTAAATGCCATTAGTTATCAAATAATTCAGTTAGATTACTGGGACTTAGTATTTACTATGCTTGACATGACAGTATTGTTAAAAGGAAACAAAGTAAAACAAGAATAGGGTTGGAAAGTCTTTGGTTCTCTGTGTTGTGTATAATAATGCACTCTTAAACTGGCAATGAATTTTATAGACTACTTGAGCTTCACTTTTCTGATATAATGTAGACATTATCCCATTCAAAGTGCACATACATGAGCATACAAAAACTCAAAACTGGAAGATAATCGCTGATGGCTATATCCTCCAGAGGCTGACTAGTTGAAGGGCAGCAGAAAAGGTGACGTGAAACAGAAGGCTGAAAGAAGAGCCCAGAGAAGGCATAGACCAGGAAATCCTACATCTTTTCAGAGCACTGTCTTCTTATGCTCCAAATGCCACTGACACTGGCATGGTGAGCTGCAGCAGATAATGTTAATCATAGTTGATTACCAAGATGCAATCGATGGTCTCATGAGATGGAAAGCAGCCTCTGACTTATCCCTCAATTGCTGTAACTTTGCAATACTGTACACTAAGTTAGCCTCCATGCAAACTTTGTTTTTGGTTTAAAAAGAAATAAAAACATGGGGGTTGAACAATGGCACAAAAATATTGCATATGGTTAGAGCTTTATACAGAATATGTTTAACTTACAATATGGCCATTTAAATAAAGCTTGTAATAAACCACATCTTATTGCCTCTCAATTTTGTAACAATGTAAAAATAAATCGCACAACATGAAGCAATTACATTAAAATTGTACTACTAATGCTTATTTCATTTTACATGCAAACGTGAAGTTTAAATAAATAGCTAAACTTAAATTTAAAGCAAAAAAAAATCACGGTAGATAATACCATTCAGATACTGTAATATGAATGCAGTTTTTCTGTGGATGACCACAAGCTTCTACCATTCTAGTTGAAGCGCGTAATACAATAACAACTTGAAATTAATGCTTCTCCTTTATGATATTTTTTAATTGAAACCATAATAGATTTAGGAAGTAATGTGCACAAAAGATGAAAGATGTGCTAGTGTTTGGTTACTTTTGTTGTGTTCTAGGAGAAAGTAATGTATATATTATTCTTTGAAGAGAAAGCAAATTAAATCTGTACAAGCCACAAGTAAGCTCTGTAGTGAGGGTATTGACAACACCGCTCACTCATGTAGTATTATGTATTTTTTGACATTACATTTTATTTTCCATAAGATGTTTTTGCCGTTAAGTGGTTTAAACTAGGGTGCATATGTTCCAGCATAATGGAGCTTTCTATCCAATGCATAATACACGAAGATAAACAAGACATTTGAAACTTGAAATAAAAAGGGGAACCCACTTGTTAGAAATAGTCTAAACAGACTTCCTTGGAGTCTGTTGGAATTGTGCAACAATTTATGTAATTAGAGTAAATTAACATCAATGACACTCCATGCTAATATGTTGGATCTTCACAATTAAGATAACTCTTCAAACTTATGATGTGAACAAAGCTACTAAAGTAAAACCTTAAGTATACATATAATATTTTTGAATTGTATGTGTATCAGTATTATAGATGAAAATTTGAAGCATGCACAAGGCTGAAATTAATCTCTCATTCAAACAATTCAGAATGAGCTCTGTTTAGATCTAGGATTTTAAAGTTATTTTGATAGCTGAGCCTTTTCATCCTTAACTTTGAACTATTTTATGTTTCAGCTTGGATCTAATAAAAGTGCAAAATTACGAAAATAAATTCTTCATATTTCTTTTAATTTTGATGAGTCTTATGGATAGTTATTGCTTGCTTTGAGTCGAAGAAATATATTTGGAGACTTTCCCTGTGCCAAAACTCAAAGTAGATTTGTTAATTTCTCGGGAGGCTGAGTCCCATGTGGTATTTGGAAACTTAAAAAAAAAACTTGCTGTGACTCTGTAGATGCTCCAAAAGATGTACCTTTCATGTGTTCCAGTATGTGCTATATAGGGAATGAGAGTTTTTCCTCTACAATAGGGCTGTGTCTGAGTGTTTTCAACAGAATATAAAGTAATGCTGATATCGAGAGATTTAAAAACCTGCATGCATTTTGGGATTCCCAAAAGGGAATCAATGGTAGAATGTATAACAGATAATGACATAGGTAGTGCCTAAATTAAACATTCATGTATTTTTGTGTGGCAGTTTACTAAAATATTTATATTGGTATGTATTTTCATCTTTTTAGATTACAGGTTGCACAATATATACTTTTATTTATTCCTGTAAAGATTTTTTTGCTTCTTTTAGACATTAATTCAGTGTGTTAATTTATATTCTTTAAAGGGACAATTTTCTATCAATTGGGGATGTTTTTTGAGCAGACCTTAAATATCTGCAAAAATATGATTCTGTATTTCAAACTGAATTCAGACCCATTAATTGGACAATATGTGCTTTATGCAGCTTTTAGCTGCTTTTAAAAAACCTTCCGGCATTAAAAACCACATGGATATCGGACCAAAACATTTTGTTCATCAAGTGTTCTCATAAAATCCTTAACATATTGATCTATGGTTATGTATTGAAACAAAGCAAAAATCATATTGGATAATTGCTTTTTTACAACTAAATTTACTTCATGTTTTTCAGATATTCACAGTGTTTGAAGATTCTTATGTAGTTACATGAAGAATTCTTATAATTATGTATAGTTATCTTGTTAATGTTACAGTCTCAACAGCTTTCTTAAACATGTTTATATTGAAATACAAATGTAATTAGAATTGCTTTTTCCATCTGTGATTTCAGGTATTATTCATAGTTATTCCATGACTTGTCCAAGTAGCCATCTTAACTGAATAGTTTCTGTTATGTCTCTGTTATTTCGGAAACCATGACTTGATTATAAATATGGGTAATCTAGAATAAATGTCATTCAACAGTCGAATAGTTTTGTTATAATAGAATAGAAACATTATCAAAAATCCAGTAACTGTGAAATACAATTTCGAACACTTCAGTAACAATTAATAGCAGTGACTGCATATCTGAATTATTACTTTGAAAATGACAGATGATGCTAAAGTGGAACAGTACATTTTATAGTTTTGTTCAACAAAAATGTATTTTTAGTCTGTTTGGCTCATGTCACATTATTTTCTGCTTTTAAAGGATATAGATTGCCATCAGTAATTTTTTTAAAAATCTAGCATCCTGTAACTTTTTCTGTGCTCCTATTTTTATTTGCTTCCATTTTTTTTCATGAGTGCTATTTACATCACCAAAACTGACTTAAAGAGAGATACTAAACTCAACCGAATGAGGGAGCTAAATTTACATTCACGGTTGAAATTATTTGTTTACTGGAGCCTGCTGAGTTAATGTCTGCATATTCATTTTCCTCTGGCTTAACAATTATTATATTGAAGAGCACAAATGGTAAAACTCGTTCTTTATTTCTTTGTGTGCATTGAAGTGTCTTAAGCTATAGTTCCTATAAACATCACAAATATATGAGCAGAAATCAAAATACTAAAGCATTTTCTAACCATTCATATACATTGATTTGCTGTTTACTGTTGCATGACTTTATTTTGACCATTTTTTTGGAAGAATTGTGAAATGTAAATGCATGTGGTGGTCCATTTAAACTCCAATATAATAATGAGATGACTGAATCAAGAGTTATATGCAACAAAAGGATGAAATTAAGTTGCTGTAAATTGTATGCATTTCTACATTATACGTTAATAGCACAATAATAGGAACCAAAATCACCAGGAAGTCTCTTTGTTTAAAAAAGTATTTTGACTGTAAGGTTTGTGACTTTGCAATGTACTTGAAGCTCACATTCTCATACAGCCATATTTAACTTTATTTTTCTGCATTACCTGCTGTTGAAGATACAGTTTTGATAAGAGATCCATGCCAATTTTGGCTTTTGCAGTTGAGGTTTTTATTTGTTTGTTCAAGTTCATGCTGAAACTAAAAAAGCACAGAAATCCCTTTGTTTTCCATGCAACTTCACTGTTAGACCAATTCTTGGGTGACAGCTCCCGTTCTTTCTGTTGATTGATTTACCAGAACTTCTTGAAAATTAATGATCCTCGAAAGTAAACAATATGGATCATAACGTCCTATTGTTCATGAAATAACTCCACAGAGGCCAGTATCCCATCACCAAGTCACCCTTTGTTTACATGTGGAGAGTCCTTGACACTGATCCAGCACCCTCACATCCAGCTCTGAGTGTCAGGATATGTGACACTCCTATTTTTATCTGTCAGTCAGGGCTCCCAGATTGAGGCTGTTAATCTGGTCCAACCAAGGAACTCGTATTCTATGAGATCCACCTAGCTGACCTTGTTACAATCACTACAGTTTTCTTCACATGAAGTCCAAGAATCACAATTTGCATAATTCCAGTCTAATTGGCGAAGCCTTAATTTTTTACCCTGCTTGAAGGTGATGAGGGAAATAGTGGTGATAGCATTCTTATTTTATCAAAGTTACAACTGGGATTCAAATGTGTCACGGGGAACTACTGGAATTTACCTGACCAAAATAAATCCAACTCCACAATCTAATACCTTGCTAGTTGTGAGATAACTGACAATTAGGTATTTGCTAGTACCAAACTTAAATATTGCTGAAAAAAGTCAAAATGTTTACCTTCCGCATACTGATAAAACTTGTAAGAAATACCAATGTAAAGAAAACCAGCATTTATACTATATGAGAGGTGACTGCTTATTTTGGCAAGACAGCTGTGATAAAAATGTTGCCTTGAAGAATGTCCAGTTAGATGATAACTGCCAGGTAACTGCCAGGCTTTGTTTACATATTAAACTAGGCAGGTGGAATCTGATTACTCAAAACACTGCCTTGAAAAAAAGAAGCAGAGATTGGATTTTGCCTATTTTGTTGATTTGCGACAAATGCAGTATTATAGAAAACAGTATTACAACATCACTGATGAAACTCCACACGACAGGTGAAATTAACAAAACAGGCCTCCAAAGAATGAAACCTGAAGGATCCAACACACCCCTTTTCTATGGATTACTAAAGGTACACAAACCAGGGGCTCCCCTCCGACCCACAGTCTCATGTCTAGCCACTCTGTCCACTCCGCCTAGGAGCAACGTGACGGCCCTGTTCACATCAATAAACATCACCCTGGTCAATGAAATATTAGCCGAATACTAAACGAACCAAGGACACAAACACCAGACAGCACCATCAGCAAGGACAGCATCCTCATACTAGTAGACCTGTGCTTCACAACCCACCACCTTCAACAACAAGACCTACAGACAAATCAAAGGGACAGACAAATCAAAGGGACACCCATGGAGTCACCAATCTCAGGATTCTTGGCAGAAGCACTTATGCAGAGGTTGGAAAGAACAGCCCCTCCCCACAATCCAGCCCAACCTTTGGATCCACTATGTGGATGCCACCTCTTGTCATCATGAAGCAGAACAAATTTGGAGAAATACACAAACAACATTGTTCCTGGTATAAAGTTCACCAAAGAGGAAGAGAACAACAACTGACACCCCTTCAGAGATGTCACAGTAGAGTGAAAAACCAATGGAGAGCTATAGACCAGCGTCTACAGGAAAGCGATACACACAGACCAGATACTCAACTACAAGACTATCATCTCAACAACCACAAACTGAGCTGCATCAGGACATTTAAATGAGCCTTAACTGGCTGCAGCACCCAGGAACTATGAGATGCCAAAGAAAAACACCTATACTACATATTCAATAACAATGGTTACCCAATATGCACAGTCCGCTGATTCTTACAATAACAGACTTAAACAAGAAGACACAACATGCCCAGAGACTCTAGCCTCGCTACCATACATTAAAGACCTCTCTGAGATGACAACCAGACTACTCCGGCCCCATGGCATCATGGTAGCCCACAAAACTACTAACACATGAAACAACTCTTGATGAACTTAAAGGACCCTGTACCAACAACCAGCAGAATGAATGTCTGCAAGGATTGCAACAAACATTGCTTCGGACAGACTGGCAGGAAACTAGCTACCAGGATAAATTAGCACCAACGAGCCACCAAAAGACACAACCAACTATCACCAGTATTTTTACACACAGACAACAAGAGGCATCAGTTTGACTGGGACAATACATCCAACCTGGGACAGGCTAAAGAAAGACACATGGGAATTCCTAGAGGCCTGGCGTTCAAACCAGAACTCTATCAACAAACACATCAATTTGGACCCCATCTACCAACCTCAGGAAAAAAAACGGAAGTGATATCACCCACCACAACAGACCAAGGCATGTAAATAGAAAGTGGCGCAGTATACCAGTGCTTTAACAAGGGTTCACTGATAATGTTACCTAGTATGGTGACAAAACATCTGAGCTTCCTTCCAGTTCAGCAAACAAACTTACAACCTGAGCTATAAATCTTCACAAAAATCACAAACAAATGCGATGTGTACACATTCTTTCTGTCTATCAAGAACAGAGCTCTGTGTATTAATATGTGTGGCAAGTAATACTGAAGTACTTTGCAATACTTTAAGTCCAACTGACAATCTCAAATTGGTCATCCACATAATTCTTTGCATATCCAGGATTACTTAACACATGCTGTCTCGTCACAGAATCGCATCTAATGTTGGACGTATTTTTTTGAGTTTTACACATGTGAGCTGGTTGAGTACAGTCAGTACCTTGTTTGTTTTGAACAGCCAATATGCTGGTTGATATCATCTGCCAGGTTTTGGGATGTACAGCTATGTACCTAGCATCACACCAGCACTAAAATCCATATACAACATTTCTCATTTGTCTTTTGTGTTGGCAGCAGCATCCTTAGTAGCAAAAACTACTTGTATTGCTACTGTTGTAGTAGCTTAAAATAGCTAGCTTAATCTGTTAGTCAAAATTTTGAGAAACCTTGCCCTTTAAGGGCAGTCTAAGAGTGAGCATTTTTCAGGATTAATCCTATTCTCTTTTACAGTATGAATGTTTCACACTCTTAAAATTAATGCTTCTAGCAAATTAACTGATCACATTAAGATTTGGTTCCTTGCTTTTGAGCAACAGGTGAATGGAATGTATATCAAGGAGCATGCATAGCTACTTAGGCTAGATGCCACTGACAGCTTAATCTAACAGCATTATCCACTTATTTTAATAAATCAGGGTAGACTGGAGACTCTCATTCGCTATGGTTCTTCATTCTTTTTCTCCTGTACATTCCCACCCATAGAACCACTCAACAGGTTGATTCATTCTTTTGACCAAGAACAGAAGGCAGCCTTTCTATCACTTGCCTGGAAGCTATAAAATGTTGCTGAGGAAGATAGCTTGCATTTGTATAGCATCTTTCATGACAATCAGAAATCCCAACATGTTTTACAGCCAGTGAAGCACCTTTGAACTGTTGTCACTGCTTTTATGTAGGAAATAATGAAAGCTAATTTATGCAAAACAAAGTTCCATAAACAACAGTGAGGTAATGCCCAGGTCATTTCCTTCCAATTAAGTTGGCTGTGGGATGACATATCGTCACAAATTCAGGGAAATAATCTTGTAGCATTAGATACCTTTAATCTCGCAACTATTAGAATCACACTTCAAACTAATTCATTTATCAATAAGGAAATTCTAAGAATCCACAATTTCCTGTAATGCTTGCATTGCTGTGGACCAGCTCTTTAACTCTCCAAATTTTTAGACTTGTAAAAGTGTTGCTTACTTTCCTGGGTGGTTTAAAATTGCCAAAGTCTGTAGAGAGTCAGGTGATGCAAAGTTGAATGACTTTGACCTGATTTTAATGATTCTGCACAACCTATTTACTCCCAGGCATGGATACAGTTTGTTGGCTTACAACGTGATAGAGAGAATAAGCTGAAGTGACACAGAGCAGGTCAAGATGCTGAAACTGGAGGAATGGGTAGATGATTTCTCAGATGAAGGCTGTATCCACCTAAGCTGTTCAATAAGCCAGATTTCCTGTTGCAAATGCTGCAAAGAGCTGTGTCATTATATCATGAAGAAGGTCCTAACTGAAATGTATCACCTGCTACAACTACGAATGAAGCCTGATGATGCCAGTGACTATGAAAATGACAGTCACCATAAATTTCTTCTGTCTTGTTCATTCTAAACTTGAACAATGTTTCTCCCAATGTGCTTTTTGCTGTTGCATAAGGGAAACTGCTGAAGCTGTGTATTCTGCGAATGCCAAGTACATCTCATTTTCTTTTCCTAGAGGGAAGCACACAACAAGCACCCACCTTTTGAGGATGCAGGATTCCCCATGGTGCAGGGTACCTTGGTCACTTCACAAGCACAACAATTTAACTCTGAGATGTAATGCAACTGTAAGAATTTCCACTCCCACCATGGGGTCATTGCCAGAATCCAGGCAGCAGGGTTAATATCTTCATTCTGCGGCATTAGAATTAATTTGTTCTCATACAGCTACCAGTTGAAGTGCTAACATTTTAGAGGATACTGGACACAAATGCTAATCTTCAATGACGTAGCTCATGACTGTGATGTACAAGCCACATATACATTAGTAGACAGGAATTTCACTGTGCGTAATTAAAACTGAAATAACTGGATGCTGAAAATCAGAAGCCAAAACAGAAGTTACTGGAAAAGCTCAGCAGCATCTATGAAGAGAAATCAGAGTGAATGTTTTGGGTCTGGTGACCGTTCCTCAGAACTGTTCTACCAGACCTTCTGAGCTTTTCTAGCAATTTCTGTTTGTACTTCACTATGCATGCCTATTAGACTTCCCTTGTAGCCTGACCCATCAGAGTTTGGTTCTACTGCAAACAATTCGGCCACAGTGTATAATCTCAATCTCCAGTGTGCTGGCACCTGAAGGATCTGTTTCATGCTGTACAGAGCTATGACTCTGTGACTTACACAGTCTTTGTCTCTTACTCTAGCAGCGGCCCATTTGTGTCCAGTATCCTCTAAAATGTTAGCACTTCAACTGGTAGCTGTATGAGAACAAATTAATTCTAAGCCACACATGAGCCATCTAGCCAACTGAGCTAACTAGCCTCCTATTTAGGTTCCTACAACAAAAAAAATAGCATCACATTAAATAAATTACAAAATGGTTGGAATGTCAGATCTCCTGATTTTTCTAAGCCTGTAATATCAAGGTATTTTTGTTAGAACTAGGTAAGTGTTGAAAACCCTTTTTTTTGTTTTAAGCAATTAATATTGTTCCTTTTAGGAATGATACATGCAGCAATTATTTTAGTAATCCATCAAAAGTGGGAAGTTTCACAGAATTATTGAAGGAATCTTCACTGTATCGATACAACCTTTTCAAAATGTAATTTTATCCTGAAATTATTGCATTTTGAAAAGTTCAACATACAAAATAACTGGATATCATAGAAAATTTGGAATTGATACTGCTATCTATGCTGTTAGGTTATGATTAAAAGTCTTATTTTATGAGAGAAATTAGAGGAAAAGCCTTTAATAATTGTAATTGGAGCCTGTGTTAGTCATGCTGGGTGTTTAATTGTAACCTCCAGGCTTGTATTGAGTCTGCATTTTCCACTGTGCAGAACAAACTTCACTACAATACTTTTAGAGGTAATTGACATTCTGAATTAACTTATTTTTGTAAATACATTTTTATTGCCAACTGTTATGTTCAGACTTTCAATGAACAAATTAGAGTTTATTAATGAATAGATGTTAACTAGCTACTAAACTGGGTGGCTTTAATTGCTCTATAGTTGGTCCAACTAGAAGTGTGATGACAAATGCACTTGGACATTATGATTGGACCAGTAAAATATTCTTCGTCCTTTGATTACAAAACCATTAGCTACTCTTTTCGAATAGGAATAAATCTTTAAGTAACTATTGTTTGAAAATGTCTTGTCATAGACATTAAACAAACTATCGTGTTTGGACTGAATCTCCCATACTACTAATTCCCTGATTTTAGCCATCTTTGAGAGAAATGCATACATCATTGTTCAATTATGAGTTTCAGGGTTAGAATAGGAAAATCATAGGTGACCAAAATTGTATTGTTGCAGATGCAGGCAAAGATTGCTGTTTGGAATTGTGTTTATAAGATGTTTCACTATTGAAGAGGTACTGGTTTTCCGTGAAGGATTAAAGTGAAATGAATGGGCTTTGCTATCCCTATTTAATTTGCAATTCACCCAATTATGTGTAATTCATTGAAGTTTTCAACGATAAATTATCTGTGCACTTTTTACAAATTAAAGATTATAAATCAGATTTTAGAGGAGTTGAGCTGATTCTGGAGATTAGTAAAAATGAGATGATACCTACCTGTTGATAACCCTCATCCATTTGTGTCAAATTCCACTTCTACTGAAAGGAAGTGTTCCATGGGTCATACAGGCAGGAAATCCAAATGGACCAAGACAGTTTAAATTAGTGTTGAGTTCAAACAGACTCCAGAGCCTTAGTCCACGTCAGTCACAAATGTTTGGTGCAATAGAAATACTCTTAAAGGATGACTGAAGTTGAAAAAGAACACTAGTTTGATCTTCCATCTTTTCCAGCAGTTTCGGTAGTATTCATTGCTGAAATTTCTCAAGAACAGTTACACACCTGAGATTATTATGAATGTTGGGCAGAATTTCAAAAACTCCAAAAGCACTTGTCACCTTTGGGACTGAATTCACATTTTGATACTTATAAGAGGGCTTTAAAGAATTAAGTTTTTTTTTGTGATTACTGAATAGACATTTGTTTTTGTAACACATGACTTTGAGGGGATTTAAGGTTCTTGATTTGATTTTTTTCTGCATCAAATGTTTATAAGCTCTACTGGATTATAATTTATTTTCCATCGCCATGGCTTCTGAAATCTGAATATGGTGGCTGCTAGATGAGTGGCTGTGGGGGTATGAGTTGTCATGGAAGTGTAATAGCGATATGAGGGGATATGGAGAATGAATGGGAGGACTAAGTCAGCACTTTTTTTATTGTCATGGCATGTAAGTGGAGATGTGAGGGAGAGGCTGATAGCTTTTAAAAATTCTAGGATAAAATCAACATTACATGATTGCTTCCAATCCACTGCTGGATTGGCCACTTTCATGTTACAAGGTTCTTTATGTTGATGTGATGTGCTGAGTCAGGAACTTTCTTAACCTAAGTTACCTGACTTCACTGAATCGACTTCACTGAAATCTACTCCTCTGTTTGCCCGACCTTCCACACCTGACCTTCCTCCAGTGTTTTAAAAAACACACTTTATTTGCAAGTTTGTGAAGTTTTGTTATTGAGTTTCAGGGGAAAAGCAGTTTTTAAGAAGATAGTGATTAAATTGTGCAATGCGTAGATATTTTCCAAAATAAATGTTGATATGAGACTTCAAAATGGAACTAAGTTGACAAATAAAATGAGAGAAAAATGTGAAGTAAGCCATCAAGTGGTGCAAACAGGAACTGCATGCACATATAAAAGTGGAATACTGCAGATGTGAAAATCTGACATAAGGGAAAGAAAAATTTGGAAACATTCTGCAGGTCAGACAGCATTTTAAAAACACTTAGTTTTAGGTAGAAAACTTTTCATGTAAGTTCTGATTAAAAGGCGTTGAACTGAAATGTAAGCTCTCTTTCTGTCCATAGATGCTGCCTGAGCTACTGAGTTTTTCCAGTTTTGAAATAGTTACAGAATTTATTTGAACTTTCATTATTTTAGTTGAATTAAAGTGGTACTGGTTCCTGAGGATTTTATGTTCAAGCCAAGCTGCTGATTGACACCTAAATGTTGATGAGACCTTACACAACAAAGTCATCTACTTTTAGGAGCAAATCTAAAAATAATTCACAACATTAGGTGAAGAAGATTACGTAGTGCTCCTTGTCTTTGTATCAAAATTCCTTCCCATGCTAACATCATCAAAACTATGTTGAAGGTAACTCTAGACAAGTCAGTACCCAGAGTGATATCTGACTTATGAAAGATCATAAACTTAATTATTTGCAGTTTGGCACCTCACATGAGCCTGGCAATGTTCTTTCACATAAAAACACAAAAGAAGAAGATATCAAAGCTTTAAATAAGAAAGTTGATAAAAATCTTAAACAGCAAAATAAAGTTGGTATCTATTTCCAGCAATATCCTTTTTATGTTTACTTAATTCCTGAGAAATATTCCTTCTCTCTCAACTTTTAAATTCTTAACTGATTCCAATTCTCCTCCTTGGACAGCTGAGACTGTTTACAATGTCCTATTTCGTACAAATGCCACCTGGAGGCTAAGTTTTATAGCTACAAGTCTGAAATGTTAAATCTGCCATTGTGTTGTTCCTGCACCAACACTTAAAGGAATTAAAGCTGGTAAAGGGTAGCAACAAGGAAAAATAAAGCTAAACAGAGGCATAAAGGAAGAAAAAGAAAGTGAGATTAAAGTTGCAGAAGAAATAAGCCCTTCATTGCATACAACGTTTTTTAAAAATGCAAAGAGAAATGGAATGCAAGCATTGCTTATGGCCTGGTCATCCAGTGATACCATTACCGAGTTATATCTGTGCAATCAACTTATGCACTTGAGTTACATAGTGCAACTGATAAATTACCCAGGAAGGGAGTTCTGAAACTCTTGCTTGCCCAGGGATCTTTTCAGAATTAAGAAATATCCATAAAAGATGTGGAAGGTTCTTGAGGAATATTCCAAGATAAGAATTAGCTGCAGAATTGATAAGGGGATTAACAAAGTAGACATAGAAAGGATATTTCCTCATGTGAGACTATCTGGAATGAGAAGTCATAGTTTTAGGATAAGGAGCAGCAAATTTAAAACATGAGGAGAAATTACTTCTATCAACAGGTCGTGAATTTGTGAAACTCATTACCGTAGAGTGTCATGGATACTGGGACATTGAGTAAATTTAAGGAGGAGATAGACAGTCTTTTTTAAATTAGTAATGAGTTGAAGAGGTATGGAGAGCAGGCTGGAAAATGGAATTGAGGCTGACGTGAGATGAGGCATGATTGTATCAAATGGCAAAACAGGATTAAGGGACTGAATTGCCTACTCGTGCACTTAGTACTTATGATTAGTAGACGTCATCTCATGTCATACTGACAGCAAAACTAAGTCTATTGACTGGTTTTGTCAGGAGATGCTGCCGCAAAGTGTGACTTTTCTGAAGAGGAGCTTTCAGAGAGGCAAATTAAATTAGTGCTCACCCCTACACCAGTTAAAGCCTTTAGCCAGGATATTTTGGGCAAGATATAGGTACATTATGTGAAAATGAGTGTGCCTTATTGGCAGACAAACAACAATTATGTCCTCCAAGCACAACTAGCACCACTGCTACAGTCAGCCAAGTGCATCAAAGCAAAAAAATCTGTAACACGTTTTTTAGGTTCCTTAAACACTGTCCAGCTTTTCTTCATACCTGTAAAGCATTATAGCATGGCACATTTTGCATGTAGCTAATGTTTCAGGTCTGGTTTCCAAGGCCATGTAGATCTCGGAACAAATCATAGGTGACCATCAGGATGGTACAACATCCTGATACCACAAGCAAGGGTAGTATTAAATATTTTGTTTTAAATCCATTTGCGGTATGCGGGCAATGCTGGCTGGGCTAGAATGTTTCTGCCCAACACTAGATGACCTTGAGAATGTGCTGACAAACTGTCTTCTTGCACCACTTATAGGTAGTTGAAACTTTATTGCTGGAACAGCACAGCAGGTCAGGCAGCATCCAGGGAACAGGAGATTCGACGTTTCGGGCACAGGCCCTTCTTCAGGCCCACTTATAGGTAGACCTACAATGTTGTTGTTGCAGCCATTGATACTCATAAAAAACCCCCAAAAAAACACTCACCGTTAACTTGACTATACATCTGTGCATCCTCACACCGTATTTCCTGTAATGATGCCATTCCATTCTCCTGATTTCTTCCTCTCTGTATCTGTTCTGATGATGCCACTTTCCACAGGCGGGCCTCAGACATGCTCACTTCTTTCCACAATCAAGGATTCCATACAACCGTGGTCGACTGGGCCCTAAGCTGTTTCTGACCCATTTCCTACACTTCTGCTCTCAACCTTCCCCTCCCCTCCCACAACAATGATGGAGTTTCCCTGTTCGCACTTGCCTTGCCACTAGCTTCCACATATGAAAGATTGTAAGCTACCATTTGCCATCTCCAGCAGGACCACTGGTATCACATTCATTTTCCCTTCCTTGTTAGCATTTTGTCCTTCTGGGACATCTGTGTCCAATTATCCTGCACTCCCAATCCCATCTCAAAATCCCTTCTCTTGGAAATGCAGAATGTACAGCACTTGCCCATTTACCTTCTCCCTTCTCAGCACGCAAGGTCCCAGACACAATTTCCAGGTCAAGTAGTGGTTTACCTGCATTTCATTCAATCAAGTTTATTTATTTCCTGCTCACAACACAGTCCCCTGTACATTGAGGACACGTGTGATTTTTAAAACACAGATTCTCTGCTATCGATCTGACTACTTTCATGAGGTATTGCATGGCGGTAGCACGTTGGCTCAGTGGTTATCACTGCTGACTCACAGTGCTAGGGATCCATGTTTGATTCCAGCCTCGCCTGACTGTCTCTGTGGAGTTTGTATATTCTCTCCGTGTCTGTCTAGATTCCGGGTGCTCCGATTTCCTCCCACAATTCAAAGATGTGCAGGTTGGGTGAATGGGCCATGCTAAATCGTCCATAGTATTCAGGGATGTGTAGGTTTGGTGCACTACTTGGATAAATGTAGGATAATAGGGTAGACAAATGAGTCTGGGTAGGTTATTTTTCAGGGTGTCCGTGTGGACTTGTTGGGCTGTGAGTAAAATACAAATTTGGTGAGCACTTTGCCATACATCTCCAATCCAGCCGTAAAAATGACCTCAGTCTTTTAGTTGCCTGCCTCTTCAATACGTACTCTGTACCTATGCCAACATTTCTATCTCAAGTCTGCCGTATTGCTCCAGTGAAGCTCAACAGAAGCTGGAAAAATAGTAACTTCTGCCCAGGCACCCAACAGACTTCAGGACCCAACATTGAGTTTGACAATTTCAGAGCATGCACGCATTCCGCTTTGTTCATTACCCATCCCCATACTTCCAGGTCTTATCAAATATGGGTTGTTCCCAGCACTGTTAGTCTGCTCCCCCTCACCAACCCAATACCTGTTATTAGCATAAACACCACCTTTTCCCAGCTGCTTTCAGTTCTGACAATAGGTCCCTGGGCTGGAAATGTTAACAGTATGTGCCTGTGTACAGCCTTGTATGTCTGTTAGGGATAATTCTTATCTTTGGAAAATGGGGGATGTTCTGTAGTGGCTCACAGTATTCCTCAAAGAGTCACAGTATTTCAATTTACCTTTCAATTTACATGCTTACAATCAGTGTTGCCCCAATTATGTTTTTATTTTCTATGCAGACCTCAGGTCTGCATGTAGTGGCAACTTCTGGAACTGCAAGTCACTGCTGCAGTCAGAGTTGGTACACCAATTACCATGCATGAAACATGGAGCTATGGACCTTAGAGGGAAGGCTATTCATGATTTCATCATAGTGTTGCAGTATATGGTCAGAGGGTATAAAGGTCTTACATGTCATCTTTACTTGAAGTCCCCTGACTACGAGAAGCATGCTGTTCCTCTATGACCAAATTGCCCAATACTAGTCCAGACTCTTGTGTATCTGTGAATGGTATAATTGTATTGAATAACCAACTGTAAGAAATGTCTGTTGGATCCTTCAATAGCACTTTCTCCACACCTAGTTTCTTCTGTTCTGAAAAACAACATTAGCATTGTTACATGAGATAACGATATTTTGTTGGAGGCAAAACCCACTTTGAAATTCAGCAGGTCTTATTTTTGAATGTATGTTTTATTTTGCTAGTTTTCTGCTAGGTATATTAGTTAAACCTTTAAGACTACCTTTAAGTCCAGTCATCAAGGCACGGTGGCACAGTGGTTAGCACTGCTGCCTCACAGCGCCAGAGACCCGGATTCAATTCCTGCCTCAGGCGACTGTGTGGAGTTTGCACATTCTTCCCATGTCTGTGTGGGTTTCCTCCGGGTGCTCCGGTTTCTTCCCACAGTCCAAAAATGTGCAGGTTAGGTGAATTGGCCATGCTAAATTGCCCGTAGTGTTAGGTGAAGGGGTGATTGTAGGGGAATGGGTCTGGGTGGGTTGCGCTTCGGCGGGTCAGTGTGGACTTGTTGGGCCCAAGGACCTGTTTCCACACTAAGTAATCTAAAAACCTAAGGTTATGCTATTTAATACCAGTACACTTTAAATTTCACACTACTGGAATTTGAGAATATTGGTATGCTTTAGGAGAGCAAGAATGTTCTGCACAATCCAGTTTCAGCCCTCCTGATGAGTTGTTTCTGTAAAGGTTCAAAGTAGCAATATTTAAATTCATGTTTCATCAGTCAGATACTCATGGCCTGATGACTTGACAGATGAATATTAACCCCTTGTTAATACCTTAGCAGTGCACCAGTTCTATCCCATTATTCAAGGCACTATATAAACTTGCAACTTTCTCATAGCCTGTAGACTAAAGAGAGAAACAAATTAGAGGACAAATACTTCACACTTATAGCAAAATTTTTTGTGCCTATTTAACCCATCCATGAAGTATTATTTTTCATTTGTTGCTATTAATTGATTTTTCTAGGCCTAATGATGTTTGTTATTTTCTTGGATGTTATGAAAGCTTGAGGCACGGGATTTTCTTTTTAGTTGTGCCTTGATAATGAGATGCAATCTTCTTCAGTGTGTGGGGTCTGGACCTTAAAACCTGTGCTTCAGAGGTTATTGCAGAATTTTTGTGAAGATTGGTTTTATCTCTTGCCTCTCTGAAAATTTGAGTGAATGGTAATTTCTGATCATCTTCCTCACTCCTGTTTTGGGGTTGTGCTATTTAAGCTTTCAGTGGGAACAAAGTATAGTAACTTCACATTATGAACTTTGGAGACAAGTTTTTTTTAAAAAATTCTGTCAAATTTTATCGAACAAACTACATATAGTTTTAAAATGCAGTGTTCTTTTCACTATTATATGGCAATTTTTTTTGTATATATCTCAATTCTGACTAACTCAAACTTTGGAGTCCTTGTTGCGTATGGCCAGTGTTTCACTGATTGGAGTAATGTAATGAGAAGAGTGGTGTCAGTTTTTCCATTCTCCTGAAACAGAGTACTTCACCACCATGAGAATGTAACTGGTAGTCTCGCCAAGAACTGATTAGACTCTGCTCAATTGAGGTTGGCAGATATGAGTGTCAAGCAGCCCAGGGGCTTGAACCTGGAACTTCTGATTTTGGAGTATGAATTTTTTTTTAGTTCCCAGCCTTTCTCTTGTTTGTACTAATAGTGTGTCTGAAGGCTATATATCTGTGAATGGAGCTTTTGTTTTCTATAGTAAAAGGTCTTTATTACTATATGGCAGACCTCAAAGTTGGCACCCTGAAAGCTGCATGACAGCCATTTAGTTGAAATTGACAATGGAGGCAGTTCTGTTTTCTAGTTTGGCATGTACTGGAGCTACTGAAGCTGTTGTAATGACTGTACAATTTTTGATTTAAGCTACCAGTTTAATGCTGCTTTTCAATAAATTAGCTAAAATTGTTGCTAGTCAGAATAAAATTCAAACCCATTATTCTGTTGACTAAAAGCTGCATTATCTTTGATTAACTTTAAACTTTGCTTACTTTACCATTAATATCAAATATGGCATTTCAATGAGGTGGGTCAGAGGAAAGATCACGTGGAATATAAATATTAACATGTAACAGTTAGCCTGAGTGGCCTGTTTTTGCACTGTTCCTTCTGTAGAATTCTATGTATAAAGAAAGCTGCACAAGTATGCATAGGTGTGCATTCATTCATGGGTGTACTCTTTCCAGTGTACAGCCCATTTAATTACTAACGCTTACTAATGCCTATTCAATTCCCTGCATTGGGCTATTAATGTGCAACTTCAGTGTTGTGTCATGCTCTCTCAGACATTGTGTACCTTTATTTATCATTTTGCTTTGCTTTCTCATAACTTTATTTTTAATTAATGATTATTTATATGGCCGAAATATTGGGCCAAGAGATTATATTGGCACTAAAACACAACAGTGGCATGCATGTTAATAAATCAGCTCAGACAGCTCCCTTACAAAATTCATTTTATACATATGCTTTGTTGAAGTTTGGATGATTTTCTAAATTACTCTGCACTTGTAGTTTCCATTGCTTACTGAAATTGCCGACATACTAAAACAGGCTTGCCGTTAGTTAGGTTTTTGACCACTTGTCTTTTTTTTAAATTAATTTAGAGCTAATTTGCTGGTATAAAATAACTAATATTTCATTGCTTTTTCCTGACTGAAGATAGGTCTTTTTTTTGTGTATGAAGAAAACAGAGTTAAAAATCGCACAACACCAGGTTATAGTCCAACAGGTTTAATTGGAAGCACTAGCTTTCGGAGTGCTGCTCCTTCATCAGGTGGTTGTGGAGTACATGATTTTAAGACACAGTAATTCTGTGTCTTACAATTGTGTACTCCACAACCACCTGATGAAGGAGCAGTGCTCCGAAAGCTAGTGCTTCCAATTAAACCTGTTGGACTATAACCTGGTGTTGTGATTTTTAACTTTATACACCCCAGTCCAACACCGGCATCTCCAAATCATGAAGAAAACAAAATATCTAATGAGTGCATAAAGATGATACTAATTACTAAATATTTTACATGAATTGCATTGCAATTTTAAATTTGCTACTTAGGCTCACATTGCTATCTTGCATCATCTCTTGGCTTTGGTGCAAGCAGAATGGCGATGATGATGATTCTTTTGGGATATAAACTCCGAAACAAAGCTTGGGCATGTTTTCCATTTCTGCTAACTTAGATTCTGATTTCGAAAATATGTGTAGTATTCTGGGGAACTGACTTGTCTTTACTCAAAACAATAGTTTTGGTCAGTTAGATAAATAATGAAATGCTGCAGATGGTGGAAATGAAAAAAAAAACAAACTCCTGGGATTGCTCATCAGGAACTAACGTCTTGAGAATATTCTGATGGAAAGTTAGTGACTTAACTTATTTTTCTGTCTCCACAGATGCTGTCTGACCTGCTGAGTATTTCCAGGGTTTTTTGGGTTTGAGGTAATCTGTTATGGGGATTCTGATTCATATATATTATGAACTTCTCCATAAATGCTTTTTTTGTAGCAAGATAAAAGGACTTTGAAGGATACAATCAGTTTTTTGAGCTGAAACATATTAATGTTTACAATGTCCAGTGTATGATAAATTATTAAGAAACCAAAATATATTTACAAAGCAATTAAATTGACTATCACTTTCTGTTGAGGTTTCTTCTTAGTGATTTGTGCTGCCATCTGATACTGAACCACATCCAGCAGTGCACCTTTTGCTTTTAAGAAACTTTATCTTGAAGGACTCCAGGTGCTAGGCAGTGTTAAGGCTATCTGCCTGACTGGGAGTGTGCAGTGACTGGGAGTGTACACTGAAACCAGTTGTTCTGTGGTAATGTTTTATAACAGAGAATATTATTTTAAATAATTTAAGCAATGCAGCAAATCAGTACCCGAAGACTGCATCTTAAACCCTGTATCATTAACATGATATTGGTGGTAGTGGTGGATACTATTGTCTAAGCTTGGAAACAATCAGAAATTTGAAAAGAAATGATAAAATTGTACAGAATAGACTGTGAAGAATCTATTAAATATTGAAAGAGAAATAATAAAAGAAAATGCTGTGTTATGGAACAGTGAGTACAACTTTAATGAAATGTATCTTTAATATAAAGCAGACAGACAGCCCCAAAGAAAGCACTGTTTAAACTAAATGCTGGAAGTGGAGCTGCAAGAAATCTGTTTCAAAAGCTAAAACAAGCCAGCCAGACTAAGGAAAACTTTGAGGCTTGAAAAGCTTTTACTTGATGTGCAGAATTTTTAAAATAAATCAGAAATCCTGTGGCTGCTGTTCTGAAAATGAGAAACATGTGAATCTACATTTTATTTCAAGTTGAAAAGAAACTAATAATATTCTCTGCAATTTTAAAAAGACCTGAGGAGATTTAAGAGCCTTAAAATGGTATTAGAAAGATTCAAACTCTTTACGCCAACAATGTTGTTTGATTTAAGAGGTCTCAATAACTTTATTGCAACCAAGATTGCTACATTGAAGATGCTTAAGTCTACAAAATAATTTATAAGTGCATCAGTTTTCTTTCTCCAAGAATAAAAATTTTAAATAGCAAAGGAAAATTCTGTTTGTTGATAGCCAGCAAGGGAAGGTCAAAGACATATGATTGGGGTGTTCATAAAATTTTCCAGTTTAAATTGGGACACAACAGACCTCCTAACATAATGTAAAAGCTATGAATCATATAATCACCACCTCTGGATGGTGCATGCACAAGCAGGTGAAGTGAAATATCCACCTGGCATCTTTAATATGACCGTGTGGGAATTAAAGTTAAATTTGCATGAAATTCAGCATTGTAGCATGTTACTATTATATCAATTTGGAATAATGTGGTTTGAGAATGAGCCTGTCTGTAGAACAAGGTTCATTGCAATGAGAGTTCAACTCTGTTGTGAAAGATGTGGTAGCTCTGAGGTCTTTGGCTTCAGATTATTGCACTTTGTAGCTTGGGTTTTCTGTCTGCTTGTTTCTTCACTAATTGTTTCCTATCTGTTAGTTTCATCACCTTCTTTATCACTTTCTCTTGAGGTTCGTTTTTAGTGATTTGTGCACCCTTCTGATATTGAATCTTGTCCAGGAGCATAGATTCTGTACATTAATCATGCTGTCAACCAAAGCTTTCTTTACCATGGCCAGGGACATCCCCTTATGATCATTAGAACTTGCCACATCCTTATTGTAGATTTAATACCTGGGAGACTGCCAAAAATCATCAACGCCATCTTTGCGACACCAACGCTACATGTGCAGTTGGCCATCTGCCAGCTGAGGCCAAGATGACCTTTTTTCAGCTATATTGGCATTAAGTAGCATACACGTCATAATTTAAAATATTCCATCAGTGAGCAATGTTTCTAGAATTGGATGTGTCCAATTCAGTGAAGCAAACCATTAAGATTGTTTAGCAATTGAGAAGGAAGATTTGCCCAAACTAATCAGGATTAACAGTAGAAGACCTAAAAATGATCACAAAAGTTAAGTTCCGAGGAAGTTTAAGCTTGTGAATTAATCAACTAGAATTCTTATAATTAAAACAGAAATCTGCCAAATCCATAGACCACTTCATAAGCACTTGCAGAGAAAAAGGCTTATTGTGATTTTACAGAAGTGGAGCTGGCAAATAGAATTAGTGAGTTGGTGGCAACATCCACCCCAATATAAGTTTTCCAGAAAGATTTACTCAAGTCAAAAACATGTAACATCTACCTGCTACTGAAAGGTGGACCCAAGTACAAAGTGATCCTCACAGGTCAATGGAAGTTTTTAGGTACTAACCACAAACTTGGTGGTTAAGACCATTTGAATGCCCAAAAATCACAAGACATGGAAGGTGTGGCAATGAGAAGATTGTTGACTCTTCACTATTAGCTATGCTCAATATAGTGTCAAGTGCGAATATTCTATCCCGTGCATTTTAAAAACAGACATGGGAAAAAATAATGAAACGACTGAATGTTAGTTCATGGATTCCATTTGTAGGTACAGTGGTACTAATGTAAGTATAATCAATCTGCCTGGACATTGTAGACGTCCTACTTCATCGGTACTAATGGGCCATCAATTGTAGCCATTTTAGTCTCTGTATCTTGTGCTAGTCACAATCAACGGAATCAGGCAAATGTAGAGCTACAAAAGAAACTACAGGAGAACACTCAAGAAATACTTCCATAATTGAGTTAGTGGAGCTAGATTCTTGGCTCTCTGCTGTGGAGAAAAATATGAAACGTCAAGCAAAAGGTTGAACAACCAGCTCAGGATAAATCTAATCTTGAGAAGACTATCTCAGAGATGATTATCCCTTTAAGAGATGCTTTAGCTTGGCTAACAATGTTGAATGAAGCGCTGAGGAGAAAAAAGGATGAACTATAAGCTTTATCTTCCTAATTATGTAAAAAGTTTGCTACTTTACCTGAAACAGCTTGTACATAGGGCAAACCAAACCCAGCATGAGCAACTACAAAACCATCAACTTGAGCCCAAGCCAACACTTGAAGAAATGATAGGTTTGCACACACAATTGGTGATGCACAGCACATGCAACAAAGAGCTGCAAGCAATGGATGAGACAGTGACTTCAGAAATAAAATGGGTTGTGTTATGAGGAAATGTTGGATGGACTAGGCTTGTTTTCATGTGCATTCAAAAGAGTAAGTGGTGACTTGACTGACGTTTATAAAATCCTGAATGGTCTTGACAAGATGATGTGCAAAAGATGCTTCTTGTGGATGAGTCTTGAAGTACAGGGCACTGATTAAAAATTAGATGTTGCCCTTTTAGGACACAATTGAGAAGAACTTTCTATCTCTATGGTTTGAATTCTCTGCTTCAAATAGAGGTAGAGGCTGGGTTGTTGAATATTTTTAAGATAGATTCCTGTTAAACAAGGGAATCAAAGCTTATCAGGATAGATGAGTATGTGCAATCAGCTTTGATCTTATTGAATGGGAGAGTACTCTCAAGGGGTCAAATAGGGTATTTATGCACTTGACATATCTGCTTGTGAAGAAGGGTCATTGGACTCAAAATGTTAATTCAGCTTTCTCTCCACAAATGCTGCCAGACCCGCTGTGTTTCTCCAGCAATTTCTGTTTTTGTTTCAGAGCTTCAGCATCCACAGTTGTTTATTTCACTTTTGTCCATATTTTTATAAATGCCAGAAATAATGTTCTAGTGAACGTAAGTAGGACATTGACAAAGTCAAACAATCACTATGATGTAGTGATTTTTGACATCATCAGCCAAGTGGGTGTCATAGAGTATGAGTTCCTTGATTGGAGCTGTTAATCTGATCTGATCAGGGAGCCCTGGCTGACAGATAAGAACAGGAGTGGAAGACATCAAGTTCATTCTGACACCTGCCTCTGAGGGAGCTGGATCAGTGTCAAGGACTTTCCACATGTAAATAAAGGGTGACTTGGTCACGGAATACTGGCCTTTGTGGAGTTATTTCATGCTGATTCTCAAGTAGAAAAGTTGCAGATTTCCAAAAAAATAAAAAGAAAGAACCTTGACAAACCAGAATGATAGACAGTATTACAAAGGATTATGGAAATCAACATCATCCCCTAGGCACAATCACTATCATGAGATCTGGACATATCATTAAATTATTTATAGTTTATAGAGACTCATTAGCTCACTTGTTCTTTATATAGTTGAACTTTCTTTTGAAGAGGGGGCAAGTTATATGTGTACCTTTACCTTTTAATAGAGTTCATCTTTAAGGACTTCAAGTACTGAATATGTAAGGCTGCAACTCCATCTAACGCACAGTCTGAGTGAGAGTGTGCAGCAAACTCAGTTGCTCAGCTGCAATGTTTATTCAAATTCACACACAGTTACTTAGTCTGTAAGAAGTAATTGATCCTTTGACCACTTTCAACAGATATGGGAATCAGGAGGAAATATTTCTATTGGTCGTACAAAGGCAGATAATTGTGGTTGTTGGAGGTTAGTTGTCTCAGTCCAAGAGTATCACTGCAGGCATTCCTCAGGATAATGTCCTACGCATATAAGTCATGTAGCTGCAAGAGTGGGTTAGAAGGTAGGAATTCTGTGGTGGGTAATTTGCCTCCTGTCTCCACAAAACCTGCTCGCCATCTTCAAGATGCAAGTGTGATGATGTTGTCATTTTAAAGAGGTTATTTTGTCCTCGGTTCTTTTGAAGAGAGCTTGTAAAGGCAGAGATGGCTACTGGAGATGGCCTAAGTTGATAGTCTGAGGCATTTGATGTCTTAAATAAACAGTGGTGACAGTGGAAGGTGAGTGGCCAGTTCTCTCAGATCAAGCTTTCTCATTTTTTTTAGCTGTAGCAGCCAAAAGCTGATTGGGTCACAGAGGAGTTGGAGCTTCAGTAAATGACTCCTAACTGTGACTTTGTCTGAAATCTCTCTTGATGTTGTTTCCTCCTGGACTGGAAAATGGCATGTGTCTGAATTTACCTTTTTCCTTAGGGGTATGTTTATGGGATGTTACTATATTGGAACAGTTAACTACCAATAGATACTGTATCTGTTATTAGGTTACGTTTTCCAATAGTTCTTCTAAATTTCCTTTTTCTTTCATAATTTATCTAATAATATTTAAATAAGTTAAATTTTGCCTAATGTCAAATAGTTTGGCCAGTTGCATCATATCTGGAACATGCACCTCACATCTACCTTTAAAATAACAAAACATTAGGATCTAAGCTACCTTAATAAAATATTTTGAGAGGGTCTGGTCCATAACCCAAGTCAGGAGTGTGATGGAATACTCTCAATGTGTCTGTATGGAAGCAGCTTCAGCAACACATAAGAAGCTTGACACTACCCAGCACAAATTGGCAACCCATCCACTCTCCTCAGCATTAACTTCACTTACCATCAACTGTATACCATTTACAAAGTGTGGTTTTGCAACTCACCAAGGCTCCTTTAACATTCCTTTGCAAGTCTATGACCTCAGCCACCTAGATAAGGGTAGCAGATGCATAACATAACCCCCACCTGCAAGTTTCACTCCCGGCGAACATCATCCTGAATTGGCATTGTCTCACCATTTGCTTGCTGTTGCTGGGTAAAAATCCTATCTATCAGCATTTGCAGGTGTTTTTACACTTCACTGACTGCATTGGTTCCAGATGGCAGTAACCATCGCTCCAGGGCAATTGGGGATAGGCAACAAATGCTAGCCTAACCATGGATGCCCACATGCCATAAACAAAAAGTCTAGAATATCGAACTTTTATCCCAAAGTGCATAATTTAATGCAGAAAAATATCAGATGCAGGCTTGTCAAGGAAATAGAATAGCATGCTACTCATTTTGGGAGGAATAAAGAAATGGCTTGAAGCCTGATTTGTTTTTTTTAGCCTTGTAATGGACCTTTTCCATTTGTATTCAAAAATTCATCTATCAGCTAATATATTTTAACATTGACAATTATGCAAACTGCAACTTTGCTTTCAGCTGTGCGGGATATGCTGAGTGATATTGGCAGTTTTTTTATGTTTAGTGTATGACTTTACCCCAGTGTTGGAAATCTGCTTTTGTTATAACTGACTAATCAGTTATGTGCAGTCAACTTACCCTGATTAACAACATTGAATAATTTTCTTTGAGATGAAAGGAATAAATGCAGTTTCTGAGAGTATATATTAAACTGAGTAATGGATGGTCAGGGATGAATTATTAATGAGTATAAATTGACTTATTAGTCTAGGGCACAAATAGTGTATTCTTTAGGCTCGTATAAGTGTAATCTTGGGATAGAAAATACAGGTAAAGAAGATAATACTTTGGTGAACATTCGATGGTACATGCTGCTACCTTCACATGGCATTAGTAAAATGAGTAACTTAATGACAAACTTCTGCCTGTTTCTTTGGAAAAAATGATCATCACTGATATTTCACTGAATTTCAACTATCATTCAAATAGAAGATTTGAAGATAAAATGTTTGAGTGCTTTTGTCCATTTTAGGAATACATAATAGAAATATAGAAAATAGGAGCACGAGTGGGCCCTTTGAGCATCCACTGCCATTCAATATGACCCTGACTGATCATGTCCCTCCTTTCTCCCCATACCCTTTGAACTTTATAAACTAATTTCTAGGTATTGAGGCAAAGTTGCTAAAAACAACACCTACTATATGAACATTATATTTCAGACTGAACACTAACTTAACTGACTTAGTTAAAAATCACGCAACACCAGTTATAGTCTAACAGGTTTAATTGGAAGCAAACTAGCTTTCGGAGCGCCGCTCCTTCATCAGGTGTTTGTGGAGGACACAATTCTAAGGCACAGAATTTATAGCAAAAGTTTACAGTGTGATTTAACTGAAATTATACATTGAAAAATACCTTGATTGTCTGATGAGTCTTTCATCTGTTTGATTATCATGATAGTTTCACTTCTTTCATGTGTAAATCACAAAACCTTTTTTTAAAAAGTTGCATTCTCAGGTTAGCTCTAACAATGGGTATTAGCTAGACAATATGTTGAAGGTATTAGCCCCCTGTGTTCTCTGTCTATGCCATGATGTTTAGATTGATTCTAATCTAAAACGTGAGATAACTGAGTTTTACATATATTCATGCAGTTTTTGAGCATCTCCAAATCTTAATTGACTTAGATACTCTTTGGGAAAATGGACAATAAGTTTTCTAGTTCAAGTGCCTATTTTTACTGTCATACGTCAAGTGAACAATGTCATTGGAGAGGAATATCAAAATTTCATTTCATTAAGTACAGAATTCAGAAGTGTCCTTGTATTGCAGTATTATGTCTTGTACATCAGTTCTGTAATAAATGATAACCTGGATTTTGAAGTTTGTATTTGCAGTTTCTACATTTTAAAATCTACAATGAGTCGTCTGCTTACTAATAGCATTTCCAATGCCTTTCTGCTGAAGGAATGAGAATTCAATGGCTGTTAATTTAAGGTAGATGTGTAGGGTAGAAGAGGATAAACTGGTGAATTTTCTTAGTCTTTCATTTTTCCCAAACCAGCCAGATAAAAACAAACAACTGCGGATGCTGGAAATCTGAAACAAAAACAGAAGTTGCTGGAGAAACATAGCAGGACTAGCAACATCGATGGAGAGAAAGCAGAGTTCTGAAGAAGGGTCACTGGACCTGAAACATTAATTCTGCTTTCTCTCCACAGATAAATGTTTTTGTGGAATGCAGACTACTCGATTGACATACTTTTTTTTTCATTGATGAGATATGGCTCTTCTGGCTGGGGCAGAATTTATTGCCAATTCCTAGTTACCCTTCAAAAAAAAAGTGGTGAACCGTTTAACTGTTTCAGTCCATTTGGTGTATGTATACCTACAATTAGGAAGGGAGTTTCAGAATTTTGACCCAACAACATTTAGAGAATGACAATATGTTTATAAGTCAGGATGGTGAATGATTTGGTGAGGGCTTTGCAGTTGGTGATGTTCCAATGTATCTGCTGCCCTTGTCCTTCTAGATGGTAGTGATTGTGGCTTAGACAATGCTTGGTAAATTTCTGGAATGCATCTTGTGGGTGATGCACGCTGCTGCTACTCAGTGTCTATGTTAGAGGGAGTGAAAATTTGTAGATGTGAGTAATCAATCAGGTTGCTTTTCCCTTTTGATTGTTGTTAGAACTGCATTCATCTCGGCAAGTGGGGAGTACTCTGAATTGTATCTTGTAGATGATGGGCAAGCTTAAGGAGTCTGGCGGTGAGGTGTCTTCAACAGGAGTCCGAGCTTCTGACCTACTCTTGTAGCTACAGTATTATATAGATAGTCCTACACAAGTGAATGGTAACCTTTTAGGATATTGATTGTAGGGGATATAGTGATAGTAACATAGTTTAATGTCGAGGAATGATGGTTAAATTCTCTCTTATTGGACATGGTCATTTCCTGGCACTTGTGGCAAGGACAGTCACTCTCACCTCTTCTCTGGAGTTCAGCTTTTTTGTTCATATTTAAACCAAGAATGTAATAAAGAACCCTAACTGAGCATCAGTGAGCAAGTTATTGCTGGCCAGGTATAGGTAGACAACCCTTTATCCAAAATCCCAAAATCCGAAAAGTTCCAAAGTCCGAAGGTTTTATTTGGGAAGTTATTTTCTCATTAACAAGGTTGTTTGACATGCAGTCAACCTAAGTCAACATCCACTTGATGCATGTCACTCAGATGTGATGTGGGGGGTGTGTGGCCCTGCACTGGCAGGCCTCCATTCTGTTTCAGGGCCTGTTTTACTCAGTAAGATTTTTAAAAATTTCACCATCAAACTGTCACTTATTCTGAAATTTGAAAAATTCTGAATTCTGAAAACCAGCTGGTCCTGAGCATTTCGAATAAGGGATTGTGCACCTGTACTGTTGAAGACGAGAGTGTGGTGTTGGAAAAAATAACAGCAGATCAGACAGCGTCCAAGGAGCAGGAGAATCTACGTTTCGGGCATAAGCCCTTCATCAGGAACCATTCCTGATGAAGGTCTTCTGCCCGAAACATTGTTTCTCCTGCTCCTCGGATGTTGCCTGACCTGCTGTGCTTTTCTAGCACCACACTATCTATTCTGATACTCCAGCATTTGCAGTCCTCACTGTCTCCTAGTACTGTTAAAGACTCCTATTTTCATAGTACTGATGATTGAATGTAGACTGATGGGACGGTCATTGATCAGGTTGGATGAATCTTGTTTTTGTATACAGGTCATACCTGGCCAATTTCCACATGTCAGGTCGATGTCTAACTCTTCTGCAAGATCTTGGCTCGGGTTGCAGCACATTCTTTGTTACTATTACCGGAATTTGTTGGGACCCATAGCTTTTGCAGTATCCAATGCCTTCAGCTGTTTCTTCATAGACAGCAGAGATCGAGTGAATCCTTAGAAGAGTATAAAGGCAGTAGGAGTATACTTAAGAGGGATATCGGGATACCAAAAAGGAGGCATGAGATAGCTTTGGCAAATAGCATTAAGGAGAATACAAAGGGATTTTACAAATACATTCAGGACAAAAGAGGAACTTGGGAGAGAATAGGGCCCCTTAAAGACTAGCAAGGCGGCCTATGTGTGGAACCACAGGAGATGGGCGAGATGCAAAACAAGTGTTTCTATCAGTGTTCAACGTGGAGAAGGGTATAGAAGATATAGAATGTGGGAAAATAAATAGCAACATCTTGAAAAATGTCCATATTACAGAGGAGGATGTGCTGGACATCTTAAAACGTGTAAAGGTTTAAAAATCCCTGCAACCTGATAAGGTATACCCTAGAACTCTGTGGGAATTTAGAGAAGTGATTGCTGGGTGCCTTGCTGAGATATTGTATCATCGATAGCCACAGGCGAGGTGCTGGAAGACTGGAATTTGGCTAACATGATGCCCCTATTTAAGAAAAGTGGTAAGCAAAAGCCAGGAAACTATAGACTAGTGAGCCTGACATTGGTGGTGGCTGAGTGTTGGAGGGAATCCTGAGGGACAGGATTTACATGAATTCAGAAAGGCAAGGACTGATTTGGGATAGTCCAGTGTGGGGAAATCATGTCTTGCTAACTTGATTGATTTTATTGAAGAAGTCATGAAGAGGATTGAGGAGGGCAGAGCAGTGGATGTGATCTGTAAGGTGTACAACAAGTTTCCTCATAGTACACTGGTTAGCAAGGTTAGATCATATGGAATACAAGGAGAACTCTCCATTTGGATGCAGAACTGACTCAAAGGTAGAAGACAGAAGGTAGAGGTGGAGGGTTGCTGTTCAGACGGGAGGCCTGTGACCACAATGTGGTGCCACACGGATTGGTGCTGAGTCCGCTGCTTTTTGTCATTTATAGAAGCAATTTGAATGCGAACATAAAAGGTATCGTTAGTAAGTTTGCAGAGGGCACGCAAATTGGTGGTGTAGTGGGTAGCATTGAAGGTTACCTCGGATTACAACGGGATCTTGATCAGATGGGCAAATCGGCTGAGGAGTGGCAGATGGAGTTTAATTTAGATAAATGTGAGATACTGCATTTTGGAAAGGCAAATCAGGGTAAGACTTATACATTTAATGGTAAATTCCTGGGGAATATTACTGAACAGAGACCTTGGAGTGCAGGTTCATAGCTCCTTGAAAGTAGAGTCATGGGTAGGTAGAATACTGAAGAAAGTGTTTGGTATGCTTTCCTTTATTGGTCATTGCATGGAGTTATAGGAGTGGGAAGTCCTGTTTTGGTAGTACAGGACATTGGTTAGGCCACTTTTGGAGTATAGTGTGCAATTCTGGTCTCTCTGCTACAAGAAGGATGTTGTGAAATTTGAAAGGGTTCAGAAAAGATTTACAAGGATGTTGCCAGAGTTCGAGGGTTTGAGCTGTATGGAGAGGCTGAATAGGCGGGGATTATTTTCCCTGGAGCATCGGAGACTGAGGGGCATGGATAGTGTAAATAGATGAGATTTTTTTCTCTGAGGTTGGGGAGTCCAAAGCTTGAGGGCATAGGTTTAAGGTGAGGGGGGAAATATTTAAAAGGGACCTCAGGGGCAACTTTTTCATACACAGGAAACTGGTGGAGGCTGGTACAATTACAACATTTAAAAGGAGTATGGATAGGTATATTAATAGGAAGGGTTTAGAAGGATATGGGCCAAATGCTGGCAAGTGGGACTAGATTTATTTAAGATTTCTGGTCAGCATGGACAAGTTGGACTGAAGGGTCTGCCTCTATGTAATTTGAATGGCCTGAAGCCTAGCATCTTGATGCAAGGGGTCTGCAGAAGAGACCAAGGTGGATCATCTGGCTTTTAGCAATTCTGGCTGAATATTGTTGCAAATACTTCAGTCTTGTCTTTTGCACTGATGTACTGGGCTCTCCTGTCATCAAGGATGGATGTATTTGTAGAGCCTCCTTATCCGGTGAATTGTTTAATTATCTACTGACATTCATGACTGGATGTGGCAGGACTGTAAAACTTAAAATTTGATACATTAGTTGCGGGATCATTTACTTCTAATGCTGTGGACATGCAAGTAGTCCTGTTTTGTAGCTTCACCAGATTGACGCTTCATTTTCAAGTATATCTAGTGCTGTTTCTGTCATGCGCTCTGGACTGTTCATTGTGAATATCATCCTTAGCTCAGTCATAGAATGCTCATTTCTACTTTGAAAGTTTTGGAGTGGAGTCTGTAGAACCGTCTTCCTGGAAAGGCAAGTGGAAGCAAAGTCGTTAGATATTTTTAGTGCAGAGGTAGACTGATTCTTAGTAAGCAAGGGGTGAAAGGCTGCCTAGGGACAGGAGAGAATGTGAGTTTACAATCAAATCAGCTGTAACCTTATTAAATGGCAGTTCTTAGGGGCCAAAGGGCTTACTCCTTTCTTTGAATGTGCTGAGGGAATGTTGCACTGAGGTCAGAGGTGCTATTATTCAGATGTGATACTGAAAGCTTTCAATCCCTTCAGATGATGTAAAAGATTGAACGACATCATTTGAAAGCAGAGGAGTTTTTCCTGTCTCTTAGCCAATATTTGTTCTGCCACCAACATAATTAAAACAGATTATTGATCATATATCTCATCACCATCTGTGAACATTGTCTGTGAATTGATTGCATTCTTCTCTACATTTATAATAATAACAGAAGAGAGTTAATAAAAAGTGGTGAGACTGTGGAATTCATTACCACAGGAAGTAGTTGATGCCAAAACATTGAATGTATTCGAGAGGCAGCTAGATACAACACTTAGGGTGAATAGGATCAAAGGTTATGAGGAGAACGCAGGATTAAGCTATTAAGTTAGGCGATCAACTATGATCGTGAGGAATGGTGGAGCAAGCTCGAGGGGCCAAGTGCTGCCCTCTTCCTCCTCCTCCTATCTGCTATATTTCTATGATATCAGGAATGAGGACTTCAGCTATATGGAGAGATTGGAAAAGCTGATTATTGTAATCCTTCGAACAGAGAAGGTGAGAAGAAAGCCTAATAGAGGTGTTCAAAATAATGAATGTCCTGATAGACCAATGAGGGCTAACATGTTTCCTTTGGAGAGTGTAAGCAGGGATCACAGATTTAAAATAATTGGCAAAACAATTAGGGGAAGGTAAAGATTTCAAATGTGTCATTTGTAAGATGTGCATTTCATAGAGGGTTGCAATGACCTAGTTATCCTACCTGGACGTGTAGATTGCATAGGAAGTTTCAAAGGTAGTTGGACATATACTTGGAAAAAGACTAATTTGTGTGATTGTGGGAAAAGACTGTGTGTGTGACTATATAGTCAGCTCTTTGAAAGAGCGAGCACAGGCAGAATAGCCTTATTCTATGCAGATACATTCCATTATGCTTAAACAATAATTGGTTGATGGAGTTGTGTACTACATTTCACAGTTATATAACTAATTAATTATTTAACTGCTGCTAATTTCTCTATTTGGAGGACTCTTCACTTTCTTCGGCCTTTTGGAATCCACCCCGTCGTCTCACAATGTTAATTACTGGTAGAAGATTAGCATAAGGATTCATAATTCCTGAATAGGAATGTATTTCTCAACATCAGTCTATCATCAAAACTAGAATCCATGCATGCAGAATACGCATTACAAATAAAAGACCCTTTCATTTAATTTACTTTCCTTTTAACTTGATGTCATTACCACATAATCCTTAGCTGGAGATAAATGAAATACAGCCTGAAAGTCATAGCAAGTATGCAAAGATTGCTGTAACCAGTGAATTTGTAGCAATAAGAAAGAACTATGGTCAATAAATGGTGGGAGAAACATTTTGCATTGAAATGAATTTTACCATTCTGACTCTGCAAGCTTCATTGTAAACTTTTCAACTATGGGATGGTCTGGAGTTTTGAATGGATATTTTTATGGAACTTTCCATGATTTGTTGCATGGTCTTTTGATATGATTTTACCATTGAAGTTGCTCTTAGGAGTTATGTTATATTGGATCCCCTAATGCTACAAGATCTGTTCCTTCGACTTAAGATTTTTGCAATAAATTTGGAACTGTTACTACTTCCTGCAGAAATAAATGTATTTGAATATTGCAATTTAAAACTATTTAATTAGGGAGTAAGTAATGAGATGTTATGGGTTAATCTAAGTCAGAATTCATTTCAGGTCAAACATTAATAAATTAACCATCTTTGCATAATGAGAAGCTCATTGCTGCATTTGTAATAAACTTTGGAATATCCAATTTTATGAAGGTTTATAAAAATACTTTTCTATCCCTGAGAGTTACATGTTTCATCTTGAGAGCATTTACAACCAAGTGGCGTGGAAAATCAAAGCTCATTTTGGGTTCTTTTATGTTTTTACTTTTATTTTGAGCAGTGTGCAATATAACTAATCATGATTTTAGAACTTACAGGAACATGAATGAATTAACCCTTAAAATATTTAATTTACACTGCATCTGACTATTCATTTTATGATAGTATTAGACTATATTTGTATGATTTTTAATTGCGTTATAATTTTTAATTAAGCCATTTTTTACAAATATATATTCATTTATGTAATGTGGACTGGATATGTTAAACCTGACTATTTGTTCACTTTGGAGGAATTATATTCTAATTAAAAATAACTTATTATATAGGGATTGGTTTATCTGAAAATGTAAAATCCTCAATTTGATGTACTATTCAGTGATTCAAAAAAAAGGTTAATGAGACCCATTTGGCATGTAAATATCAAAATGGATAGCTTATGAAACTGAAGAAAATGTTAAAACTGACTTTGGCCTATTTTCACCTCATGATGTCTCCTGACAGCCAGTCTGTACTAATACTGCCATGCAAGGCCAGGGCAAGACCTACTGCCATGCACCATTTAGGCTCTGTCAGCAGCTTCAGTCATGACTGGTTTAAACTGTTCAGTGTATTCTGTCATACGTCACCCTCAATTAGACTCAGCTTGCTGCACTTGAAAATAGCAACAGCTGGAGTTATCTCTTTGAGTATTAGTACAAATTGGATAGTGCAGTGATGCAACAAGATAAAACATATATATCTCAAACATACTATGTTAAAGAAATGTATAAATGATAAACGGATTTAGGTCAATCTACTTTATGTCCTGAATCAAATAATGCCTATTTTCGTTTCTGTTTTATGTGTTTAAGGTACCTAATAGTTCAGATTTGGTACCATATCAATAACTTTACACATATCAAGTATCATCCCTGAGAAAACATGTTCATGGTAATGGAAGATAGTGGGTTGTGCATATAAGGCTTTCCAATTTAGAATTTCAGAAATAATTTAATAAATCTGAAACAGCAGTGCTGAAATTCAAAGGTCTCTTAGCGGTATAAGTTCTGTATGTTTTGCAGTACTTATCATATTACAAGTCAAGAGTTTCTCTTTCTTGGGAATTATCTGCATTACAGACCAGGAGGCTCCAGGTTTGATCTGTGCTGACATAGCGGAACTTGTCTGCACAGAGTGAGTTGACCACATATCACTGGGCTGGAAAATAAGGCAATAAGTTTCTAATTGCTATCCACTGACTCCTACTGAAAAACATGGAAGTGTGAACATAAGAACGTAACATAGATTGGTATTTTCCCCACTAATGGATGTGTCAAATTCATCACATCAAGAATCTCTGTAAATTTATCTCCATGAACTCAGTTTTACATCTCTTTACATGCCACACCTATCACTACCACAAAGGCAAAATACTGCAAATGGTGGAAATTTGAAATAAAAGCAGAAATTGAAATTGATGTGTTATAAAGAAGACTCCATTTAAACTGAAAACACTAACTTCATTTCTCTCTCCATAGATGCTACCAGATCTGTTAAGTTTCCCCAGTCCTTTATTTTTGCTGCTGCAGAATCTGCTGATTACCTGTTCCTTCCTAATTTCCTGAAAAAAAATCAATGTTTTTATCATTTAAACTCTCAAACTCCTCCTTAATAGATATTGATCCAGCATCCCTAAGTAAACTACATTTTTTCTGACAAAAGAAATGCAAAATTCATTAGAATGTTTTTAAATTCTGATTTTACCTAAAGCAAGGGAGCATTGTTTTTTTTTTCTCTATTTCTGTATTTATTGACCATATAAAGTATATAATACAGGGTGACCCTGTATCCGCGGAATTGTTTTCTGCGGTTTCAGTTACCCACAATTTACCGTGGCCGAAACACCTTATAGGGAATGTTCTGGAACCAGGGACCAGGAGACTGCCGGGATGGTAAGTTTCCCATTTAATTGAATGAGTTCGCTCCTATCCGTGGTTTCAGTCTTCTGCAGTAGGTCCTGGAACGTGTCCCTGTGAGTACAGGGGGGCTCCGTTCTCATTTTTCTTTACTAGAGTCTTATCTGTTTGGTAAGGGATAATTCATTTTCCACTTATGATGTTCTTCAGAGTTGAATAACTCTGATATGTGTTGCAACCAAGTGAGGAGGAAGTATTGTCTTCCTCATTTCAATACCCTCCCAGTTGGTCACAATAAACATTACATTTTTAGTAAATGGCTTTCATGCTTCAATTAAGATTTAATTAACTAGATTAAAATGAAGGATCCAAACTGTAGAGTTTTTTTGAGTGAATGAAATAAGTATTTTGTTTCCTACTATTTCCAAACGATAATACAAATGCAATATCAAGCACATAAAGTAATGACCAATTTAGGATCAGTGAGGCTCACAGGATGACACATCTGGCAGGTAACTGTCAATCATCAACTAAATGGTGCATTCTTCATGGCTAGGCCTGTACTAACTAGAGTCCACTTGTCAACCATTCAGGACTATTTTCTCATATAGTATGAAAATGTTGACTACACTTTACATTGGAAATTTTTGTGAATTATCCTGGTGTGTGAAAGACAAATATTTTTGACAAAATGTGATTATTAACAGTAATTCCCAAGATCTGCGCTACCAAGCAACTGTTTTTTTAAAAATGTTGAGCGTATTAGATACATCAAAGCCATGGTCTTGGACAACATCTCAGCTGCAGTACTGAAGACTTGGGCTGAAGAACAAGCTATGTCGGTAGCCAAGCTGTTTCAGTACAGCTACAACCTAAGAAAGTATAAACTTGCCCATGTATTTCAAATACATAAAATGTATGACAAATCCAATCCAACTTTTTAACATCCCAATAATCCATTCTCAATCATCAACAAACTGTCAAAAGTATCTTTGACAGTGCTTTAACATTTCTTATTCACCAATAACATGCTTTCTCGTGCTAAGTTTGAGTCCCACCAAGATCATTATATTCCAGACCTCTTTATGGTTATGATTCAAATATGATCAAATGTGAGAAAAGAGTGATTATCTTTGATATCAAGACATTTGGCTGGCATTATGATGTCCAAATAAACTTGGAGTTCGGGAAAACATTCCACTTGCCAGAGTTATGCCTAGCACAAAGGATGGTGATTGTGGCTATTGACAACTATTATCTCATCCCCATGACATTACAGCTCAAGGCCTTGCTTTAGGCTGGACCATCGTCAGCTGCCTTAACAATGATGTTTCCTACATCAGTGGGAACATCATAAGGTCAGAAGTAACGATGTTCGCTGATAATTTCAGTGTTCAGTGCCATTCACAATTCTGCGGATGCTGAAACAGTCAATCCCGATACACAACAACATATGATAACATTGAGTCTTGGTGTGAAAAATAGGGAATACAATGCAGTAGGATTGCCCTTGCTTAATCTTCCACCATCAATATTGGAGAGGGGGGGTTGGAGGAGCTCACTATTAACCAGAAAATTAACTGGACTGGCCATTAAAGTACTGTGGCTATGAGACCAAATCAGAAGCTGGAAATGCTTCACCATGAACTCCCCTGATCCCACAAACCTATACACTAACTGAAGGCATCAGGAATTTGATGAAATACTCTCAATTTGCCTGGATCTGAGTAGCTCCAACGACACTCAAAGCTGAACACCATCCAGAACGAAGCAGCCCACTTGATTAATGCTCCACACCTTTAGAATTTACTCTGTCCACTACCAGAGGATAGTAGCGACAGTATAAACCATTTTCAAGATGCATTGCTCCATCTTGCCAAAATTCCTCTAATTTAATCTTCT
This sequence comes from Chiloscyllium plagiosum, assembly GCF_004010195.1. Lineage (NCBI taxonomy): Eukaryota > Metazoa > Chordata > Chondrichthyes > Orectolobiformes > Hemiscylliidae > Chiloscyllium > Chiloscyllium plagiosum. The sequence goes on from NC_057731.1 coordinate 34,217,106, forward strand.
AAACACCTATTGTCTAGGAGAGCAAGGATAGGAGCTACGTAGAAATTCCACCATCCCTCCAAGTTGTACAACATTCTGACTTGTAAATATATTGCTGTCCCACCATTGTTACTGGATCAGAATCCTGAAACTTTCTAGCCAACAGGATTGTTTGTGTACCCTCACCACATGAACTACAGGGTTTCAAGAAGGCAGTTCACCTGTGCCGTTTCAATGCAATTAAGGATAGGCAATCAATACTAACATAGCCACCATACCTGCACCCCATGAACAAATAGAAATTAATATCTGGACAAATGTATGCAAAATAGGCACCTTAAGCAAATATATTTTTCTGACAATATTACGTGTCATCAAATGTTAGTTATTTTAAGGAACTTGTGAAAAGAATTTCAAAAGTTGCTCACTCTACAAAGGCTTACTTTTGGTAGGTTGTGTAACAGCTGTAGCTTACACAGCTGCTTCTGTTGAATGCAGAAACAGTAAAGATCATCTTCAAGTATAATTCTTCCCTCAGGCAAAATTAATCTTATTTTTTGTTTTTTTTCTCCTTTCCTGAAAAATTGAGACTTTTTTGAATCTCACATCATATCTTTCAACATGCATGCTTTAAATCCAGTCCTGGCAAATTTGTATTAATTTTTTTGTTTAGTAAAACGTTAAGAATGGTGCTAGGAATTTGCAGATATGCTTGCAGAAGGAGTATTAGCTCCACTGTTATGTTTACCTAAGGATTCCAGTCAAATTATCATCCCTGCAGCTGGTCTTGAGAACTTACTAATAGTAACAGTCAGATTGACTTGATCTGTATCAGACCTGTATTTTGCAGTGGAAAGTACCATTCACTGAAGATTTAGAGGGGGGGGGGGAGGGGTCTCAAGAAATCCTTCAAGGAATACGTTGAATGTTGTTTTAGACTGGTTTTAGGCTCTTTGCTATGTCTATAACACCATTTGCTGGGTTCTAATTTTACAGCTGTTCCCAGTCATAGTCTGGTAACTTCACTGCCAATTTGCAGAACATGCTATAGCTTTACAAAACAGAGATTTGAATTAGTTTGGTATGCACAATACATTAGTCAATCATTTAATTATATCACATGTTTTCTCCTTAGCAGATCAACATGTTTACAGTTTGTAATTTGCTGTTTTTGTATGGTGTTACAACTGAAGTGTTAAAACCAGATAATAATACTACAGATGTTGGAAATCTGAAATGAAAGTGTGGGAAAATATTCAGGTCTGGCAACATCTCTATAGATGACAGCAGAGTTAACATTACTGATACAAGGTCTGAAAGATTAACTTTTGTGTTTTCTCTCCACAAATGTTTGTTGATCTGGATATTTCCAGAATACTGTTTTTGCTGAGAAAATTAAGTTCTATTTTGCACAGTTTAGATCATCGCATAGATTAGGAAGGTATGGTGTCATTTGTGAGTCAGTGCTATCAATATCACCTCTGTGTGTCAAGTTTGTGTTCAAGCCCTATTCCACACTCTGGAGTACAAAATGTAGGATGACATGATAGTGCAATACTAAGAGAATGTTACATTGTTTGGTGGAGGCCAGGATTCAGACTAATCGGTGTCTTCAATTATTTTCAATCAAAATTCAGTCTGTGTAATGCTCCTTCAATCACAGACTGTTACTTTGCCATATTTTCTGCCCATTGGCTCAGTATTGAGTAGAGAGAACCCAACCAGTGATGAGAGGAGCAGCTGGGATGATTAGTAGCTGCAGTGAGAGATTCAATAAGGTAACTGTCACATAGATTCATAGAGATTTACAGCTCAGAGAAAGGCCCTTCAACTTATCGAGGCTGTGCCAGTCAAAAATAAGCACCTAACAATTTATTCCCATTTTCCAGCCTTTGGTCCACAGCCTCATATGCTTTGGCAGCACAAGTGCACGTGGAAATACTACTTAAATGTTATGAAGGTTTTTGCCTCTTACTCCTATTACAGACAGTGAAATCCAGATTCCCATCACCCTCTGGGTGAAGAAAAGTGTCCTCAAAGCTCCTGCCCCTTACTTTAAATCTGTGTCCTAGGTCATTGATTCTTCCAACAAGTAAAATTGGTTCTTCCTGTTCATGCTGTCTATGCCCCACAAAAAGTTAAAAAACTCAATTATGTCCTCCCTCACTCTCGGTCTATCGAATGGTGGAAGAATGACACAAAATGAATTTCTCATTTGGCAAACCCGTGCAGACAGAATGGGCTAAATGGTTTTCTCTGTGTTGTAACAATTCTGTGATTTGATGCTAACACAGAGACCCAAACAATTCAATTTTCCAATAATATCCCCTTGCTGAGCACAAGAAATCCCTGAGAATAGAAATGTCAGCATCATGCAGATTGATCAGTATGCAAAATGTTCTTTCATTCATAAAGGTTTGTCAATCCAGTGTTCTTTGTAAAACAAAAGTGTGCACCTAAATTTACCCTTTAATTTATTTCAACATTGGATCCCTTCTGCTGAAAATTAAGTGCTCTTACCAACATAACTTTTGATATCCTGAGCAAGACATTTCATTTCCCTTTATCATTTATGCTTTAAATTGATGCATGTATTTTGCTATAAGAAAATTCAAGGTTTGTACAGAGTAATAAATTAAAACATTGCCAAATCACTGCCTGACAGCTGATAGTATTGAATAGTAATGTTTATGCTGCATCAAATAACAGTATTCCTTCAGTTCAATAGTATTGAATCTCTGCCTTTGGTGTCATACACTTGAAATTCATACATTATCAATAAGGTTTAAACCAAATCCCCAACTGAAGTTACTAATACCAAACTTTTTGAGGTTCAAGAAATAATGAATCCCTTGCTGCAATAATGATCCTGGATTTAGAATCCTGAATATATAACTTCAATTTTAATGCCAAATTTGTACTGCTTTCATTGTTCTCAGTGAGCTGAGCCACTGATGGTTTAGGTTAACTTACTCAAGCTTTCTTGGCTATCTGTTCAACCCAGGACAATCAGTGGAAAAGTTTATGTGAAAGAAAGAAATCAATATTATCATATAAAATGCACTTTGAGTTATTCATATAATTGATTACAAAATGTAATAATATTCTATCGCATAACATATTGGCCAAAATTTTAATAGTGAGACTATCAACACTTAGCATGGCTGCAGAGAATATTGGATTGCCGCTTCTAAGAAAACAGGGATATTTGTTCAATTTGCCATCTTTAAGCTTTGATATCCTAAAAGTTACTGAAGGACTCTGTATTCAAACACACAAAGGATGTGAAATTCAGTATTTAAGCACTAGATACTCACAACATGTTAGGCAAAGTTACGTACTGTCAATGAAAGTCTGAGATTTTAGCAACATGATAAGTCTTGAATACAGCTGTACTATTAATTCAGCAGCTACTCTGAAAAGTTTATTTCACCAATGTGACATACCATTACATTTTGGACTTTTTTTGTTGTTTCTTTCTATCTTTCACATTTAATCCTACCTTTTCCAGATTTTGATTTTTGTGCTCAATTCTACATTGAATTAAACTCTTTGCCTTGATAAGAATTCTTCACTTTTACAGGTTACTGTTTGCTCTATGTATAAAACTCCTGGCAGATGTCAGCATGCTGCATCAAATTCCAAGTCACCATAATTTTCTGCACAATATGCACATAAAGTACATGGGCATCTGCAATTTGTAATTAAAATCGAGTGCTATTTGTTCATTAACTGATAGTAAAACCCAGGACATTAATTTTGATGGACTTATTTTTCTTGGTGAGTTGATGGAAGTGGAGGAATTACAAATATTGTGTCTTTTGCACTTGTGTTTCAGTGTACAAACATCTCACTACATTTGCAGCATCCGTAGAAAAAAATTGCATCACCCTTTAATGTTAATAAGGATATCTTGAAAAATAACTTTATCATTAAAATGTTAAACTAGCCTTTTAACAACTCAGTTTAAATAAAATATCCTTTTAACTCCAAGGATCGACAACAACATCATCCATGTGATGATGGTAACTTCAGACATTTTAGTTCATCCATTCTTAAAACCCCTTTTCACTCTCGTAAAGGTACTTAAATGTTGACACCTGTCTTGAAGTGTTGTTCATCTTGGTATGAACAAGTTGTTAATAAATGTCATAAATTTCTGATTTTATTAATTTAAACCTGTGCTCTTTGGCCCAACTATAATGGTTTATTTCTAAATTATGTTTTGAATCGGCATTTTTTTGTACAATTTATGTCCATGTAACAGCACCTGTCAGTTTCTTATTTAAGTGTGTGAATGATCTAATTGCAAGGACTCCATGAGACTCTTCCATCAAGCACTATAGTGGCCATATAGTTCAGCATATATTGTTTGCTTTGTTGCTTATTGCTATAGAGTGATGCAACATCTTTTTATAATTAACACAATGATTCTACATAAATCTTTGTCTTCTAAGAAGTTGAAATTTACACATTTTACGTTTCTCACCTTAATGAAACAAATGTTGGTTTAACATTTTGCTTTGCAGCATGTAGGACAAATTTTGTGGTTCCCATTTTAGTGGGTGACACAATGGTTAGCATTTCTGCCTCACAGCGTCATGGCCTGGACTTTGATTCCAGCATTGGGTGACTGTATGGAATTTGCTAATTTTTTTAATAGAGAACCCCTACAGAGTCCACATTGACCCTCTGAAGAGCATCCCACCCAAATCGATCCCCCTATCCTATCCCTGTAACCCTGCATTGCCCATAGCTAACCCACCTAGCCTCCAGATCCCTGGACACTATAAGCAATTTAGCATGGTCAATCCACCTAACCAGGGCATCTTATGACTGTGGCAGGAATTCTGAGCACACAAAGGAAACACATGCAGACATGGGGAGAATGTGCAAACTCCACACAAACAGTTGCCCAAGGCTGGAATTGAACCCAAGTCCCTGGTGCTGTGAGGCAGCAATGCTAACTATTAAGCCACAGTATCACCCCCCAGACGCTTTCCCCCTGGTGGTCTAGCTTCGTCCAACAGTCCAAACATGTGCAGGTTACGTGGATTAGCCATGCTAAATTGCCCGTAATGTCCAGGTATGTGCTGGCTGGATGGATTAGCCAGGGTGAATGACGGACCTGCGTCTGGGTGGGATGCTCTTCAGAGGGTTGATAGGCCAAATGGCCTCCTTGTGCATGGTAGGGATTCAATAATTTTCTTTGCAACCTGACCTGTTAAATGCAGGTGTCAACAGAGAGAACAAGACATTAAATGTAGTTTCAAATCAGATCAGATAGTTTGCCTATTTCTGTAGGCCTTCATATCCTGTGGATTTATGAATTCACAGATATAATTTTAAAAGATGTTTTATCAATATTAAATTATCCAATCTAGAGATGTTGCAAATTTAATGAGATGTTTGCATAATGAACCATTTCTAATATTGTTTTCGAGACTGTTGGTCTTTTGATACTTTGTGATAACATTTTGCGATTTTTGTGGATAATTTTTTAATTGTTTGTGGAAGATGAGTGACACTGGCACAGCCAATATTGTTTCCCACCCTAATTGTTGCACCCAGTACTATGATATGTTGGATGTGGTGAATATGAGACTTTGGAGGTTATCTTCTATTTGATCATTCTCCCACTGTTTTTCTATGCATCTTCTTCCCATGTTGTTTTTCTGAAACTTTTTCTGAAAGTTAATTTAGAGAGGTGTGAAGGGATACGTTTTGGTAAAATAACAAGAAGAGACAATATAAATTAACTGTGCCATTCTAAGGGTGGATGGGTGCAGGAACTGAGAGACATAAATTGTTAAATGTAATAAATTGTTAATTGATGAGACAGTGGGTTGTTTGTGGCTTAGCAATTGAGAAGGTGGTTAAAAGGACAAATGGGATCTTGGGCTTTATAAATGATGTTGCACAGTAAAACAAGGAAGAAATTATAACATTCTAAAAGACAAGTTCAGCCTCACCCAATCTAATGCAGCCTTGGTGTTACATGAGGTCAGAGTGACTGCTCTTCTTAAATCCAACTTATTTGTTGAATTTGCGATATTGAGAATCAGTATCAAGTGGCTCTTAAAAAATCTAAACTGAGCAATTGTGAGCTGAGCCATTATGGTGCAGAGGAAAGCCACTCAGCTCGTGAGATCTATGCTGGCTCTCTGTTGAGCAATCTTTCAATTCACTCCCCCTGCTTTAACTCCATAGCTCTGCTTATTTTCTTTTCCCCCACAAGTATCCATTTATTTTCCTTTTGGAATTATTAAAAATGGAGCAAAAACTTAGAATAGCTAAGCAGTTTAACAAGCATGAATAGATTAAAGAGGACGAGAGTTTATAAAGGATAGCTCATTCCAACTGAACCTTGTTGAACTTTTTGAGGCAGTGCTTGATAACAAAGTGTCCATAGTTGTTATTTCTAGGAGTTTCTGCATAGAAGATTGTTCACAAAAATCAGAATAATTCAAAGCAACCAGTAGGTTTGGATAGATGTGTTCAAATGGGGAGATTTTCTCAGATGTACTTGTGATGTCTTTGACAAATCTGTTCTGAAGTGTCCACTTTTTACTTAAGTGAAGGAATCAAAAGCCTTATGTCCAGAATTTGGCAAGTAAGTTCCACTTTATAACATTGTTAATGATATCTTCCATCACTTGCTGCTGGACAGTAGACCGATACGTCAATAATTGGCCATATTCAATATAACTTGTTTTTATGGAAGTTAATTACCTGGGCAAGTTTGCATTTTGTCAAGTAGATGCCAGTGCGGCAGCTGTGTTGGAGGCACAAAACTTTAGAATTACAACAGGGATTTGTAAACACCCCAAAGCTTTTATTGCATCCAGGGCTTTCACCCATTTTTAAAAGCAGATGATGGTAGGTCACTGCCGCGTTTTCTTTAGTTATATTGTAAATGGACCATTCCACAGAATAAATGGAGGTGTTTTCCTCAACTTCCACATTTTCTATTTCACAATTTTACACACTACAATGGAAAGCAATGGTAATATTTGTATTTCCCGAAACACTGTAAGAAAAACTGTCTCTTGAATTCAATGGGTAGGATAAATCCACCTTGACTGCAAATTAAGGCTCAATGTTATGAGCAAAATGCACCACTTACATCTCTAATCAACCACTGAGTTCTGGCATCTAATGTTATACGAGGTTTAAATAAAAACACAATTGTGAGGATTATAAACTTAAGCAACAGGCACAAACTTTTCAGTAGCTTAAAACCACATGTTTTTTTTTTCATTTTTAATCTGGACATAGTATTGTTCTGTATGCACTAGAAATTGAATTTGCAAGTATTGTGCAATCCCCTCTGGTGTCTAAGCCTCTACCCCACTGTCTTCACCCAGCACTTTCTTTCCAAATGCATCCTCACTGTAACCATTCTGGAATCCTGCACTTCTTGTCTCAGAGTCATTTAATGCTGTAATCCCAGATTGTGTTCCAACCATGGATTTTGCTGCATACTCTTTTCAATTTCCTCATTTTATTTAAAGCATGCTGAACATAAAGTTTGTATTCATACTGGAAACTTCAAATTTCATCTTTTTGTTCAAATTAGTAATTACAGCACTGAAAAAGTGGATACATTAAATATAAAAAACGTGATGCAGATCTTGTAAAACTGTAGGATGAGAAAATAATATTGAACGCAAAATTAATTGATTATAAGTTTATTGAAGTTTTTAAATGTTATTAAAGCAAGAAATGTAAACAGATATTGAAAGGAAAAATATTAATTTTAAATATTATATACAGCAATGCTTATTTGTGAAATTTATTTTGATTTTTATATCCAAATTGAGTTGAACCGATCCAGATTATCTCTTCAGATCAACATAAATAACATCCTCACAGCAGCATACAACATGTCATTTCATACCAACTTCAGGTTATTCACTGAAGCACAAGGAGATTGGTGAATATGAATTAAAATAAATTGAGAATGCACTAAAGGAAATTTAATGTTGAGAGTGCTTTGTAGATCTAGATGAATTCACAGCTTAATTATCTCTTTTGAAGTGCAGAGTTTAGGAAAATCAGTGAAAAGCAGAGCAGGATAGCAATTGTCACGAAGTTGTAGAAACATGCAAGAAATGGGTCATTATGCAGCTGTGTAAAGGAGGATCTTAGAAATCTCACTGCAAAAGGAGCAGGAATTAATTGAAAAAGGACCACCTCTCAGATGTTTGCTCCTCTAATTGAAAAGCTAAGTTTCTGCAATCTTTCCTTGAGTTCACACCTTTGACAGTCTCATGGCTCTACTCAGTATTGCCTCCAGCAGTTGAATATCTTGGATGCAGTATTCAAGATATAGTCTGACATGATACAGTACAATATAATTTTTACAATTTGATTCACAATATGTTTAGGATTTCGTTGGAACACAATCAAATGTTTTTGTTTTTAAATTGAACATTTGATGGTTGGTGTGGATTGCAGCCATGTTTTGTTAAGCATATTTCCTAAACTCCTAGATCATAAGTTTCCTTTTTAGCTCATTCATCATCTTTCATTGAGCAACTATTACTTATTACTAGTTTTTTTTACTTTTGTCTTTAATTTCTGTAATTTATGAGTGATTTCCCCCAACTCCATTGCCCTTCCAAGTTGATACCAGTAAAAGTTTTACTTTTAAATTCTGAGCCATTATTGTAAATTGGAAATAGCAATGATATCACATTTCTAACAAATATTTGTCTTTTCTTTTACCCATCATCTAGTTTACACATAGTTTAGGGTTAAACTAAATCCTAATTGCTTTGATGTAGAACTGTCCCAAATTCTTTTCGTGAGCCTACGTATATGGCATTCTGCACCTTTCTTATATTCTTCAAAACACACTTAATGTCCGAATTTACCAGTCCAGAGTACATAATTCTAATACCTATAAGCAATGAAACTCTGATAAAATGAGACCAAGATCTCTCAGTCTGCAGGAGTGGAGTCCATAACCATATATTGAGCCTTCTATACTTATTCACTCAGGGATGTGGATTTCACTGGTTGGGCCAGTATTCGTTGTCCATCCTTACTTTGCTTGAGAAGATAATGGTGATCTGCCCTCTTGAAACACTACAGGCATTGGTGTAGGTACACCCACAATGCTATTAGAAAGGGGTTTCCAGGATTTTGGTTCAACAACAGTGCAGCAACAATGATCTATTTCCAAGTCAGGATTGGAGAAGAACTTGCAGGTGATGGTGTTCTCATGTTTCAACTGCCCTTGTCCTTCTAAATGGTAGTGGTTGTGAGTTTGGAAGGTGCTGTCTAAGAAGTCTGGGTGAGTAACTGCAGTGCATCTTGTAGGTGGTACACACGACTACTGCTGAGCACTGTTGGTGGAGGGAGTGGATGCTTATGGTTGTGGTGCCAATCAAGGGGGCGACTTTGTACGAGATGGTGTAAACCTTTTTGACTGTTGTTGCAGCTGTACTCATCCAGACAAGTACCAAGTATTCCTTGATTTGTGCCTTGTGGACAGGCACTCAGGAGGTGAAGTTCTTGTTGCAGGATTTCTAGCCTGTAGCTATTGTAACCACAGTATTTATGTGGAAGTCCTATACAGTTTCTGATCTTTGTGGTTCTGCACTTTCATTTAACCTGAGTTGTCTATATTCCCTCAATGGAACCTTTTTCCTAGTCTTATCTATGTCACTGGTATCTGTATGGATCATGATAACTGGAGCCTTGCCATCCCAGAAGAGATGTCCTTAACCTTGGAACCAGGTAGGCATCACTGCCCTCAGAGGTCACTGAAAACAGTATCTCATCCCTTAACTTTGTTTTCTACTATTATTATTGCAATATTTCACTTTGTTACCCTCCACTTGAGGTACATGCTGTGCCTTGCGCTTAGGCTGGTTTGCTCATCTTCCCTGCAGGATTTACCATAATTTACATTGGGAGCAAGAGCCTCATAGCTATTGGACAAAGACACTGAGGCTCCGCCAAAGCTAAATTCTGGATTCGAATGTCTGTCTCGCTCATAGTCTTGTTCCTGTCCTGGTATCTCTCCCCACTTTATATAGCAGCTCAGCCACAATGTCATCAACTCTGAACCAAAGGTTCTTGGGCAGTCAACTCTTGCAGCAGATGTCATTCGGAATTGCACTGGTGTACAGAAATTCCCACAGACAACAGCTACAACACATCATTTGCCCAGCCATTTCTCTTCTAATTAATTAATTAATTAAATATTTTAAAAGTAAATTTTCTAACTCTACTTTTCAGCTGTAATAACTTTTCCTAATTTAAGCTACTTGGCCAATCAAAAGAGACATGGAAAAAATATTCACCTTCCACTAATGAAGAGTTGGAAACATCAGTTGAAAAGTGTGCTTCAGAGTCATAGAACTGTACAGCATGGAAACAGACCCTTTGGTCCAACTCGTCCATGCCGACTAGATATCCTAAGTTAATCTAGTCCCATTTGCCAGCATTTGGCCTATATCCCACTTAACCCTTCCTATTCATATATCAATCCAGAAGCTTTTTAAATGTTGTAATTGTACCAGCCTCTACCACTTCCATCTCATTGCATATACGCACCACCACTCTGCATGAAAAACGTTGTCGCTGAGGTCCCTTTTAAATCTTTCCCCTCTCACCTTAAACCTATGCCCTCAAGTTGCCATAGCAGAGCTCTCTGCATTTTGGCAGAAATCCCTAAATAGTATTAATTGTCTAATTTCGGTATAACTTTATCATAATCAATACCAAGTTGTTTGGCTTTATTATATTTTTCATAGTAGTTTTGGAGTATGTGGGTGATTTACTTGACCATTTACAGGGGCATATTAAGAACACCACTTTGCTTTTGGTCTAAGGTTATGTATAGTCATTTGGATAAGGATACCAGACTTCCGTCTGTAAAGAACCAAATATATTTTGACAACAATCCTAGATTCATACGGATATACATACAAATGAATGTATACTTAAGTAGCAGCACTAGACCACTTGGGCCATCGAGCTTGCTGTGTCATTTAATAAAATCATGGCTGATCCGATTGTAATCTTAATTCCACATTCCCACCTTCCCCTGAAAATCTTCTAACCTTTGCAGCCAAGAATCTATTCACTTCTGCTTCTTAGAAGCCATACCCTGCACTATTCCAGTGCCCTTGACAACATAACCTTCCAATTTTTGTTTATTGCAAGGGGAATTTAATACAGTTACATTCTATTAACCTTCCTAATTACTAAATATAACTGCGTACAAACCATTAACAAGGACATACAGATCACTATGCAAGCATTTATTGTTCAGATGTTATGCTTTTTTATTCCTGCCAAAATGGAAAATTTCCCATTTTTCTACATTACAGTTCATTTGCTAGATCTTTATCAACTTGCTTAACCTATCTATCTATATCCCTTCTAGCATTCTGAAGTCCTTGTTGCAACTTAGTTTCCTATCTAACTTTATTTTGTAGCAAACTTAGCAACCACGCCTTTAGTTCCTTTATTCAAGTCATTTATATAAATTGTAAACTATTGAAACTCCATAATGATTTTCATAGTATTCCATTTATTGCATCTTGTCTGGAAAAAAAGTATCTATTCTCTGTTTCCTCTTAGTGGGCCAATCCATGTCAGTATGTTACCCCTAAATCAAAAGGCTTTACCTCCAGAGTGATGTTTGATGTGACACCTGATCAAATACTTTCTGGAAATCTAAGTACAGTACATTTAACAGTCCCCTCAACCCACAGCATGTGCTACTTCAAGTAACTCCAGTAAATTAGTTAAGCATAATTTTCCTTTCACAATGCCATGTTGACTCTTCCAGATGATCTTGAACTTTTCTAAGTGCCTTTCTGTGGCATTTTTAAGGTAGCATCTAACATTTTTCCTGTGACAGATATTAACTGGCCTGTCGTTTCCTATTTTCTGACTCCCTTTTTGAATAGTGGATTTACATTTTCCTTCTTTGAATCTAACGGAATCTTCTCTGAATCCAATAACATCTTCCCTGAGTCTAGGCAATTTTAGAAAATTCAAACCCACATTAAACCTATCTCATTAGCCACTTTTAAGTTCCTAGAATGAAATCAATCAGGACCTGGGAACATGTTTGCCCACATTCCAACAATTTGCTCACGGCCACTTCCGTGGTGATGCCATTTTCCTTTGTTCCTCCCTTCCTTCATTTCCTGATTACAGCTGTTCTTGAATGTTGCATGTAGCTTGGATGGTGAAGACCAATGCAAAATACCTGTTTCGTTCCTCTGTTGTCCCTTGTTTTCTATTTATTCCTGTGTAATTAAGTCTCGTGATCACCTAAGTGGAAATATCCAACCTGATGCAATAAAATTTCAGTAATTTCTGAATGGCGGTTGGAGTTTATTCTGTCTGCTTCAAAGAATACAGGGGGTCCCTAATTTATGAACATGATCTTAGATTGGTGTGTGATTGGAAAGATCCAGTATATTAACATTTCCTGTACTCACAAATGACTTTTTTTTTATTGTACTGAATTGGGTTCTGATGTATACAAATTGACTTCTAAAGGACTCCAGAACAGAACCATTTACCACCTGTAGACTGTCTGTATAATTTACATTGGAATTCTCATAGGAATTGGATACCACTGAAGTATTAAATAGTACTCAAATGGTACTACTTTGGCTATCTTCTTGTCTTTCTCTTAATGATTTATTTTTAGATTTCCTGGAGGAATAAAGATTATTTGCATTATGCATCCTGAAGGTATTTAATAAAGGTATCTATTGAGATTTTTGAAACTATTCAAAAGGAATTCAGAATGTTCCAACTACCTGCAATCTCACTGCGCATTTTCAGTGGAAGAAAAATGTATGAAAACATTCCATTTAAAGCAAAGTGAAATCTTCAATTTATTTTCAACAAAAGATGTTTTAACAACTCATATAGAACTCCCTTCTTTGAATTCCAGATTTTTTTTCTATTGTAGCACTTATGTAAGGGGAATTAAAGTGGGAGGTGATGCTATTAATGATAATGTGACTGGATTGGTAATCCAGAGCTCCAGACTATTGTTCTGGGGCCATGCGTTTGAATCCCACCAAGATGGATGGTGAAATTTGTATTTTCAATGAAATATTCATAGTGTTATGGAAACTTGGCTGAGGGACGGGCAGCTCAATGTTCTGTGCTTCAGATGCTATAGGAATGATTGAAAGGGAGACAAAAAAGGAGGGAGAGTGGCATTTTTGATTCAGGGACACATTACTACTGTAATCAGAGGATATTTCTGAGGGATCATCCAGTGAAAACATAAAGGTTGAAATTCGAAATGAGAAAGGGACGATCATCTTGATGTGATTGTACTATAGGTGCCCCAATAATCAGAGGGAAATTGAGCAAATATGTAAAGAGTTTTCAGATAAATGTAAGAATAGTAATGTTGTATTAGTAGGGGTTTTTGATTTTCCAAACATTGACCAGGTGCCATAGTGTTGAAGGTTTAGATGGTGAGGAATTTATTAAATGTGTTCAAGAAAATTTTCTTGATTGATATGTAAATATTCTGACTAGAGAATGAGCAAAACGTGACATTCTCTTGGAAAATAATTCTCTGAGGTGCCATGGTGGCTCAGTGGTTAGCATTGCTACCTCACAGTGCCAGGGACCTGGGCTCAATTCCACCCTCTGGCAACTGTCTGTGTGTAGTTTGCATGTTCTCCCCCTGACTACATTGGTTTCTGCCGGGTGCTCTGGATTCCTCCCATTGTCCAAGGATGTGCAGGTTAGGTGTATTGGCCATGCTAAATTGCCCATAGTATTTAGGGGTGTGTAGGTTAAGTGCATTTATCATGGGAAATGTCAGGTTACATGGAAAGGGTAGCAGGATGGGTCTGGGTGGGATCCTCTTCAGAGACTCGGTGTGGATTTGTTGGGCCAAATGACATGTTTCCGCACTGTAGGGATTCAGTGGAAATAAGGCAGGTCAAGTGACTGAAGTGTTAGTAGGGAAGCACTTTGGGACCAGTGAGCATAACTCTATGATGATATGAGACAAGAGAATTTAATTATAGGAAATAGGAACTTTTGAAAGTTGTTTGGAATAGATTGTTTGCAGGTGAAGGATGATTGACAGGTGGGAGGCTTTCAAAAATGTGATAGTGAGAGTTCAGAGGCATTGGGTTCCTGTTGTAGTGAAAGGTAAGGCTGTAAGATTAAGGAACAATGGATGAATAAAAATATTGAGGTTCTAGTCAAAAATAAAAACGAATCGTATATTAGTTATCAACAACTGGGATCAAATTAATCTCTTGAAGAGTATAAAGATTGTAGAGCATTCTTAAAGGGAAATCAGGAAGGCAAAGGGCCTTGAGAGCCTGGGCAGATAAGGTTAAGGATAATCCAAAGAGATTCTATAAGTACATTAAGAGCAAGGGAGCAACTAGAGTGAGAGTAGGACCCCTTAAAGAATGATTTGGGATGGTCAGCATGGTTTTGTGCAAGGGAAATGGTGTCTCACAATTTGGTTGAGATTTTTGAGGAAGTAACCAAACAGATTGCTGAGGGCGGTGAGGTAGCTGTTGATTACTTGGACTTTAGTAAAGCCTTTGATAATGTTCCGTATGGTAGACTAATTAATAAAGTTAGATCATATGGGATTTGGGGTGAGCTTGCCAATTGGATACAAAATTGACTTTATAGTAGTGATGGTGGAGGTTGTTTTTTTTGGTTTGGAGGCCTGTGATCAGTGGTGTTCCACACCAACTCTCCGAAGAGTATCCCACCTAGACCCATTCCCCTACCCTATTACTCTATATTTACTCCTGCCCGAAGACTGTGGGCAATTTAGCATGGCCAATTCATCTAATCTGCGCATCTTTGGACTGTGGGAGGAAGCCCTCACAGACACGAGGCGAATGTGCAAGCTCAACACAGACAGTTGCCCGAGGCTGGAACCGAACCTGGGTCCCTGGCGCTGGGAGACAGCAGTGCTAACCACTGAGCCACTGTGCCTCCATGTTTTGATGATGCTTATACTACTGAGGTTATCTTGGCGCAGCTCAGTTGATAACTGGGAAACAAAATCACAATGCAAGTCTCAGCTAAATCTGGAATTTTAACTAAAGCTGCATGGTTCTCAAATCTTTACCACTGGAGCATCTGAGGCTCTTTCAATTGGTAAACTTTGCATTTCTGAAAATGTGATGATATGGAAATAAGCACTTTAGTCCGCTTGATCAAATTCTTTTCTGTATGGGGTTTCTGTTTTGGCTTTGCTTATGTTACATAGGGCTGCCACAATGTTCATGGATCACCTTTGTATCAGACATCGTTTTAAAATTTTGTGGGTGATTTTGCAGTCCATATCCTCTTGCTGTTATATGCTGGCTTGCCTGTGATATGGATTGGGTTCATTCTTGGTTAACGAAACCTGGACTGGATCTTGAACCTTGGGCCTTTCGACTCAGAGGCTATTCACTGAGTTTCTCCTCGACATTTTGATGCATATACTACTTAAAAAAAAGCTTGCTCACTTACATTGAACCATCTCATTACATATGATAAATTGAATTTTAGATGTTGCGGGTGATGTTTTAAAAAAAAATTACTTTTATTTTGCATTTTCTTCTGAATTCTGACAGGTTCTTACAACTGTATTATCTCTCTTGACTAATTCAATCACTTCAGGACCACATAAATTAGAGTGAAACCTTGGCACACTTATTGTTTAGAAGTAAGGATGATCAAAGGAAGTTAAAAGTTATTACAGAAATATAAATCTACATTGTGCGCTTTGGATGTTTATAGATTTACATTAATGTTATAAAGGACGCAGCAATTTTTTTAAAGAGAACAGCTTTGGAGTTTGCATGGTGTATTTAAATTCTACCTACTTGTTCCTCTTTAGCTGACTTACCCATTTAACATAATTTATTAGATCCAAGCAGAAATAAATACTACCGTGATGTGACATTCTACCAATTAGATGAGTTTAGAATGAGGCTGCACAGACTTTGTCGACCATTTGTCATTGATCTTGTACAGGCCTTCGGGCTATCCATTGACAGATGTAGTGAAAGAAGCCAAGCCCTTCAACTTAAATAAAATGCCATTTAAACTGTCAAATGTTTTGTGTATTTAATAGAGCAACGGCCATAAACTTGCATTTTACCTGTAGCCAAGGGAAATTTTATTACCTGTCTTACAAATTCATATTCTGTTTTACGAATATTAAAATTTTATTTGTTGAGAGATTTGTAATTTATATTATGAATATTACAGGTAGATCATGTCTATTTATATATTTCACATTATTTGTTAAATGAGCTGCATTGTTCTTGTTACTTTTTTTGCCTTATTTCTTACCTGATTCAAATCGAGACTGAATACAATAGTCAAGAAGCATTAATTTTAATAAGGAGCATCTGCTGTAATCTATTATACTACTCAAATGTTTTGCCGGATTTGATTTCCTTTCTTCACGTTCTGGTTTTAAATTTAAAAAGCAACTGCATTGAATTTGTTTGTTCTTTGATACAAAAGTATTTTGTATGCTATTTTAATAGTCAGACTGACTTGAAGTTTCCTAGAAGAACAGGAACACACTATCTCATGGCAGACAATATGTTACTCTGCTCAGGAGAGGTGAATTAGTGTAAAGTAGCTTGCCCTTTTTGGCCTACAATGTCTACTCAGTGTAAATGGGCTCACCTTGAGATAAAGTTCAATGTGCTGATTTTCTAAGTTGGAAAAAGCATGAAATACATAGCTATTAAATACTTATGAAAAGATCTTGTGACAGTAATAAGATATGACATCTGAAATGTGACCAATTCAAAATATGTCTAATAATGCATGATATTGATCATCTGACAAAATAATTCTAACCCATGTTCGTCAGAATACATTTTCTTTGCAAGACAAATTAAATGCAAATATATTAACTAATGTACTTTTCCAAAATAGCACATACTATAATTTGCTTTTTAAATGCTAAGGACTAGCTATGAAATGATCAATAAAGATAGCAATATCCATAACAATATGTAGTTGTTTCAAATACAATCCAAGAGGAATAAGATTCACCCGTGATGTGATTTTTGTTTTTTGTCATAGTTTGGTTCACCTTCATTGCTGTCCCTTTATTGTCTTGTTTTTGATCATATGTTTGTTAACATTTGCTTTCAAAGTGACTTTTTTTCTCTGTCTCGGTTACTGTCTCATCTCTGACTTATTCCACACACATTCTATCTTAAATTCTCCCTTTTCTGTATCACATCCATCTATGATCACAGAAATCTTGTCTCATCTGTAAAATTATCTGATTCTGACACGGATGTGAAATGATGACCTGACGTTCCATTTTCCATGGATGAAGTCTGACCTCCTGGGGTTTTCATCAATTTGTATTTTCTTTGGCGAAAAATGTATTCAGGTCACATTAGCCTAAATAACAAGATAATTTTGAAAAGCTAAATGTGTTTTTAAGTATTACATTCACCTACAGGCCTTTGTGTCCATATTGAAGATTCCAGTTGCTAAATTGAGAAGTAATAGCACATGTTTTTATTTGTAGCTTCTTGGAATGGGAGATTCATTGGAAAGGCCAGAATTCATTGCCCATTCTTAATTGCTCTTGATTTGTTTACTTTTGTCTCTGAGAACTTATTTTCCAGTTAAGCATTGTTTATGTGTGTTGCACATTTGCTTGGTCAGTACAGGTGTGAACCAAAGTCTGCACATCAGCATCAGTGTTTATATAGGCAGTGACTGAATTTCTATTCTTCATCTTAAATATAAAAGTTATCAAAGGATGTATCTATTAAACAGTGATTATGGGTTCAATTTAGATTGGCAGGAGGGTTCCAGCTAAAATGATCCTGGTGAATGTTTAATGATTCTCTGATAAATATCATTTAAGTATTCCATATGTAGCTGTAATAAAGAGGTTGGTAGAGCTCCTAAGGTCTTGACTAATTGTATAGATTGCTTTTAAGTTTTGAGCAACTTTTATTAGATAATTATCTGCTAAGAAGTGTTAGATCTTGAGCAGTGTTTCATAAAATGAAGAGTCAGGTCTGAGGTGTGTTTTTTTCTTAAAAAAGTTAATTAGAAGGCAGATCAAATTATGGTCATCAGCCTAGATTTGTCATTTTGTAAATGAGTGCTGTCAGTGCTTTAATCCAATGTAATTAAATCAATGAAAATACAGTTAATGATTGGAAGTCACATTTCTAATGTACTACCAGCTCAGCACCGAGTGCTGAACGTAAACCGGTATCAAACAGGTATTCTTTCTCAATTTCTTCAAATATCTATCTAGTTTATCATATATTAACATATTTTGACCATTTGAGAAAAGTATGATCAATTTTTTAAAAAAAAGAACTGAAGACTGTTGCAGTCATCTTTACACAAAAAAAGTAATCAACTGGATTTTATGCTCAGCATCAAAGGGATGCCACATGCCATTCACTACATTTATAGATGCCATGCAGCAATCAGGGATCAATTTCAGTGCGGAATTCTCCACAAGGCATCTCTGTGAGGAATTTTCCCTGGGTCACAGAAGAAATTGAAATTCCTTGCACCCATTGTTTTGACAAAGAGTGACCAAGATTACCAAATAGCTCCAATATTATTTCCATCTTGCGTTACAAACCCTTGGGAGAATTTCACTAAGTACAGTTATTGGTAAGGATATTGTAACACACACAGTGAACGGTAGCTGCAAATATATAGAGCAGGTAGAGTGTGATGTCATCAGCCTACAAAACTGATTCGGTGCTTACATTGTCATTTTGGAGCTCAATACTCAAGCTAACACCCTCTGTTAACCTTTTACAGGTTTACACCCTCTGTTAACCTCCTCCCCACTAGTGCTATTTGCAGGGGCCATTCCACTACACCATGAAGGGTTCTCCTTCTCACCCTGAGGTCCCCTTCTGAGCTGTGGTAACTCGGAGGTTAAACCACCACCAGTCATAGAGCATGGAAACAGACCCTTTGATCCAACCAGTCCACACCGACTACATTCCCAAATTAACTAGTCCTACCTGCCTGTGCTTGGCTCATATTCCAAATCTGTCCTATTGATGAAGTTATCCAAATGTCTTTTAAATGTTGTAACTGTATCTGCATTCACTGCTTTCTCTTGACACTGTGTACACAAACGACACTGTAAAAAAAAAAGGTTGCCACTCATGTCCGTTTTAAATCTTTTTCCTCTCACTGTAAAAACATGCCCCCATTTTGAATTCCCCCACTCTCGGGCAAAGACCTTTGCTATTCCTTATTTATGCCCCTCATGTTTATGTAAACTTCTATAAGGTCATCCCTCAACTTCCTACGTTCCAGTGGAAATGAAGTCCCAGCCTATCTGGCCTCTCCTTATAAATCAAGCCTTCTATTCCCAGCAGCATACTTGTCAATCTTTCTGAACCCTCTCCAGTTTAATAATATCCTTCCTATGACAAGGTGACCAGAACTGCACAAAGTGCTCCAGAAGAGGCCTTATCAACGTCGTGTACAACCTCAACATGATGTTTCAATTCCTATACTCAAAAGGTCTGAACAATGAAGGCAAGCTTGCTAAACCATCCTGTCTTTCTGTGATGCAAATCTCAAAGAATCATGTACCTGAACCCCTAGGTCTGGCTGTTCTACAGCACTACTCAGGGCCCTACCTTTAATTATATAAATCCTTTGTTTGTTTTACCAGAATGCATGATACTGTCAACTTCCAGAATTAGCTCAGTCAACATGCAGGCAAGTGGAGAGAGCCCTTGGAGGCGGCACGGTGGCACAGTGGTTAGCACTGTTGCCTCACAGTGCCAGAGACCCAGGTTCAATTCCCGCCTCAGGCAACTGACTGTGTGGAGTTTGCACATTCTCCCCGTGTCTGCGTGGGTTTCCTCCAGGTGCTCCGGTTTCCAAAAATGTGCAGGTTAGGTGGATTGGCCATGCTAAATTGCCCGTAGTGTTAGGTGAAGGGGTAAAATGTGGGGAAATGGGTTTGGGTGGGCTGCGCTCCGGCGGGTCGGTGTGGACTTGTTGAGCCGAAGGGCCTGTTTCCACACTGTAAGTAATCTAATCTAATCTAAACAAAAACAGAAAGTGTTGGAGTTGTAGACTAGATTGAGTGAACTGCAGGTAAATCTCTGCTTCACCTGGAAGGTGGGTCTGGCATCTTTGTAATGAGAGATCAGCTCTATGGTCTGGTATGACTGTGGCAAATTTACTTTTATCTTGCCATTGCACCGTGTTTTTAATCAAAGCAAATTACAGCAGATGCTGAAGTTGTGTTGCGTTTGATGCATTTCATGCTGTTGGAATTAGGGAGAGGCACAATTGTAATGGAAGTCAAGGAATAGTTAGGGTGAACAATATTAGAGAACAAAGTGCAAATGGTGCAGAAGAGATAAAGCATAACTTGTGAGTAGGTGTTAATTATAGAATAAGGGTCAGCTCTGACTGAATGTAAAGGCATGAAAACAAGAGACAGACACTATGGGATAAGAATAAAATTAAATGGAGGACATTGTACATATTGTGAAGTTGTTGAACTCAGTGTTGAGTTCAGAAGGCTGTAAATTGTCCAATCAGAAAATGTGATGCAGTTTCTCCAGGGAAAAGAAAAGCCAGAAGAACTGCAGATGCTATAAATCAGATACTAAAACTGACATTGCTGGAAAAGTCTCAGCAGGTCTGGCAGGATCAGTGGAGAGAAATCAAAGTTAATGCTTCAAGTTAAGGCTGGAAGGCGCTTGTTTGGGCCTTTGTTCAGTGATAAAGCAGAGAACTCTCGGACAGTTCTGACCTTCCGGTTTGTTGCAGGTTAGTTGCTGGTTGATGTCTCTTGACTTTACTATAATTCTATAAGCATTTGCTGTTTTCTGTAGTTTAAGTTGCAAACGTCTACAGAGAATGATGTAGCAAGCACTGAAGAAGATTTTGCTACTTTCAAGACATCAGCACAAACTATTTGTTTCCGAACATCAGTGCATTGATTGGCCTTCCTATCAGAATACAGCATTACTTGATAAATGAACAGAGGCCACAAAGAGCAGATCAAACTGTTGGAGAAGGGGAAGACATTCAGCAAGAGACGATACTTGAATTTCATGCAGGAAACAATTTACAAGACATCTGCATTTCAGTATAGACATTCTGAATAAAGTTTGTTATCTGTTGCTGCCATACTTCACTGTCAAATCCAGATGAGGTCAGCATTACCAGTGGTTCTGACAATGGTTCTGGTGAAGAACTTTCATATGTCTAGTTCCCTTCATCCGGTAGCTAGAAATTTATTCAAAATCTCCCCCTTTGTCCACTGTTGCATAATGGAAGGACACTGAAGGTCAATATCGTAAGGAAACTGTGGAACTATGTAGAGCAAATTCAGAGCTTTAGAATATAGAACAGACATGCCCTTCAGCCCACAATGTTATGCCAAGCATTTATCTTAATCTAAGATCAATCTAAGTGCTTTGCTATGATTACAAACTTCCCCAATGCGCAGGGTACCATTGACTTTGCTTTCCTGCTGTCACTTGTTAACACTTCCCTATCCTGGAACTGAAAGGGATTCCCATCCCTCCATATCCAATATCTAATTGATGTGTGAATATAGGCAGTGAATTATGAGGTCAATGTCTGAGATTTTGGCAGCAGTGATTAAATCCTTCATTCTGCAGCAATCTGCTGAGCAGCTGCATTTGAGCTCAGATGGTTGCTGGGTCAGTCTGTTTGTGGAATGGCACACGAGTCCACTGACAGTTCACACACAAACTGTCATATATACAGTAAGTATCATATTATGCAGCCGACACCGATATAAAGCCAGAACATTGGTGCCTTGAAACAGTGCACCCACTACCTAAAATGTGGTGAAGGAAGAGCTCTGCAAAACCTGATAGTCTGGGCTTCAAGATTTGTGCTATATGCTGCATGATCTTGCTATCATGAGGGTATAGCCACTGCTACCAGTTATGTGAGTAGCAGGAGAAATGGGAGGAGGACGACGGCGTGAAGTAATCCAGAATGTTCTCTTCTGGCCAGGCTGTCTGGGAATAACTCATTTACCAGCAAAGCCAATAATTGCAATCTTAGTTCTCCATTTCCAGTTCCACAGATGTTTGATCACAATACAAAAAGCATCCACAAAGCTCAAGACAAAAGTGATAAAATCAATCAGGCAAATTTAGAAATGAAATCACTGCTGCTCCATATGATGTGGAGGTGGACGAGAGTGGACAAACCGAAACGTCAATTTTACTGCTCCTCGGATGCTGCCTGAATTGCTGTGCTCTTCCAGCACCACTAATCCAAAAGTTAAAAATCACACAACACCAGCTTATAGTCCAACAGGTTTATTTCGAAGTACAAGCTTTCAGAGCGCTGCTCCTTCGTCAGGAAGGTAGTGGGACAGGTTCGTAGGACACAGAATTTATAGTAAACGATCAAAAGACTTCATGCTGCTACATACCAAGTCAATTATCTCCCTTGGAGAAAGTGAGGACTGCAGATGCTGGAGATCAGACTTAAGAGTGTGGTGCTGGAAAACCTGATGAAGGGCTTATATCTGAAACGTCGATTCTCCTGCTCCTCAGATGCTGCGTGACCTGTGCTTTTCCAGCTCCACTCTCCCGACAATTATCTCCCTTGTACATTCTCAACATTTTTCTGTTGCAATGCTGCAGTACTGTACTTAACCTAGTGGCTGCAACACTGCTGATGGAAAACTTGACTTTAAATGGAGGAGGCTGCAGATAGGCTTTGAAGATAACCTCTAGCATCACTATATTGGTAGGCTCAGCTGTGGACTGGTAAAAGGGCTTTTGCCCGAAACGTCGATTTTGCCTGTCCTCGGATGCTGCCTGAATTGCTGTGCTCTTCCAGCACCACTGATCCAGAATCAGCTGTGGACTGTGCAGCCTCAGTATTATCAGCTGTTGTATGAGCTGTCTAGGTGATGAGCAAAGCACGGGCATTAACAGAATGGAGGGCGAATGTGATCATCCTGAGAGAAGACAATGGAGTCACTGCCAGATCCAATCCCTGCCACTGGTTTTCAACGACACTCCTGAGGGCTCTCCCAGGAATCTGTTGGAGGACCAAGAACAGGTTGTTGTGCAACTCTGAGTCCTTTTTTATGGATTTACAATCTCAATAGAGACCATTAACTTTTTTTTCAAGAATCTGAAACACAATTATTTATTAAAACCATGTTTAAGCAGTACTTCATCTTCCAGTGAAAATTTTCACCCTTAGAAAAACTTCTTTATGTGCAACAAAAGAATGAATGATGGGATGAAGAATAAAATTACAACATTAATATTTATCTAAGCAGAATAAGTACATAAGAATCTAAGAACTAAGAGCGGGTGCTTTTTGATTTACTATGATCATGGCTGATTTCATCTCAGTCGGAATTCTACTTTTCTGCCCACTCTCCATAATCTAAACATTACAAAAATCTGTCTATCTCCTTAAATTTACTTGAAGTCTCATCATGCACCACACTCTGGGCTAGTGAAATCTACAGATTTACGACCCTTTGAGAGAAGTAATTTCTCCTCATCACTGCTTTATCCTAAAATTATGATTTTTTTGTTCTAGATTGCCCACATGAGGAAACATCCTCTCTACGTCTTCTTGTCAGTCCCCTTTAACATTTCAGATACCTCAATTAGGTCTCTTGTCTGTCTTTTGAACTCTGGAGTGTATAGGTCTAAACTGCTCAATCCCTCTTCATACGACAAACCCCTCACCTCTGGAATCAATCTACTGAGCTGAAAAGTACAATTTATAGGGCATTCTTTTGTGTGCTTTCTTAAATTTGATAAATAACTCCAGTTTGTGCTTCCAAAGACTTCAAAAAGTTATTAATTTCTTTGCAATTGTAGGTGATCATGTGCAAAATGGGGAAGTATCATTCACTGTATTTCAGATCCAGTGTGTTTGTGATTTACAGATAACATGCAATCCAGGCTGACCAGTAATCTCTTCATTCAGTATCCAGAATAAGTCTATCACTTATTAAAGCCTGAAGTAAAAACCATGAAAATCAAGACATTGTATAAAGAGGAGCAACAATATCTAAATTGTTCAAATAAGGACAGAGGGTTGAAGGGACAGCAGTTTGCTTCCCTCAAGGACATTAGTGAGTGCCATGGGTTTTTTCTGACAATCAGCAATGGTCATTGTTGGAGTCTTAATTCTCAATTTTTATTGAATTCAAATTCAGCAATCTGCCCTGGTAGAATATAAACGCTGATCCTCAAAATATTACCTGTGTCTCTGGATTAAATATCCAACAAAACACCATTAGGCCATTATCTTCCCAATATTAAAAAGGTCAGAGTTTGCTAGGAGGGGGGCTGAGCTGGTTTGGCAGCAGTTGGGACGGGAAATCAGAATTAACGTTCATGGCTCAGGTTTGAGTCGCCACTTTATGGGAGTTTAAATGGTCATTGGGTCGTTAAATAGACAAGAATGGAATAGTGCCTGTTAGATTGGCTTCAGATTGGTTGGACAGTTCGGTGCAATGACAAGAGTGGAAGGGCCTGTACTGCACTGTAATGTTCTGTGCTCTATGAAAGACCCTCAGAAGTGATGGTAGCCTGGAAAATGTCAGCTTATATGCATGGATGGGGTTGGAGCCCAAGGAGAGAGAAGGCAGTTGGACAGACAAAGGAGTGGATGACGGTCTGGATGGGAGAGTGAATAGCTGTTAATGGATACTCTTAGTGGCTAAACAATAGCAATGAGCAGTCTCCATTGACAGCTATTCACTCTGAGAACCTGATCATCATTCGGCTATCTTCTCTCTCTTTGGGGAGAAAGTGAGGTCTGCAGATGCTGGAGGTCAGAGCTGGAAATGTGTTGCTGGAACAGTGCAGCAGGTCAGGCAGCATCCAGGGAACAGTAGAATCGACGTTTCGGGCATAAGCCCTTCAGGAATTTTCACCTTCTCTCTCTTTGGGCTCTATCCCCACCTATCATTTACTCTACTCCTTACTCTTCTGCTGACCCTAACTCTCTGCTGTAAACCGATACTATATTTTCCTAGCTACTGTCAATTCTGAGGAAGGTCACTGATTGAGAAACATTGGCTCTGATTTCTTGGCACAGATGCTGCGAGACTCGCTGAGCTTTTCCAGTCACTTTTATTTTTGTTTCTGATTCACAGCATCTGCAGTTCTTTTGGTATTTACCTCCCGGATATTGCCTGTTTCCGTCTCTTACGCTCAAGTACGTGGCCTTAATATGAGGGGGGTCTTTGTTGGAATTGGAAGACTAAACTGTGATTTTGATGCATGTCTTTTGAAAATGATTGCCAACTGAGAGCAGCTAGACAGGAACAATTTCCATTCTGTGGGAAGTTCTTCCTTTGGAAGTCCAATTTCCTTCTCTTGGGAAGGTTACCTCAGAGTACAATGGGACCGTGATCAGATGGGCCAGTGGGCTGAGGAGTGGCAGATGGAGTTTAATTTAGATATATGCAAGGTGCTGCATTTTGGAAAAGCAAATCGGAGCAGGACCTATACACTTAATGGTAAAGTCCTGGAGAGTGTTGCTGAACAAAGAGATCTTGGTACAGGTTCATAGCTCCTTAAATGTGGAGATGCAGGTAGATAGGATAGTGAAGAAGGCGTTTGGTATGCTTTACTTTATTGGTCAGAGTATTGAGTACAGGAGTTGGGAGGTCATGTTGCGGCTGTACAGGACATTGGTTAGGCCACCTTTGGAATATTGCGTGCAATTCTGGTCTCCCTCCTATCAGAAGGATGTTGTTAAACTTGAAAAGGTTCAGAAAAGATTTCCAGGGAACTTGCCAGGGATGGAGGGTTCGAGCTATAGGGAGAGGTTGAATAGGCTGGGGCTGTTTTCCATGGAGAATCAGAGGCTGAGGGGTGACCTTATAGAGGTTTATAAAATCATGAGGTGCATGGATAGGATAAATAGACAAAGTCTTTTCCTGGGGTGATGGAGTCCAGAACTAGAGGACATAGGTTTAGGGTGAGAGGGGAAAGATTTAAAAGGGATCTATGGGGCAACATTTTCACACAGAGGGTGGTACGTATATGGAATGAGCTGCCAGAGAAAGTGATGAAGACTGATACAATTACAACCTTTAAAAGGCATCTGGATGGGTGTACGAATAGGAAGGGTTGAGAGGGATATGGGCCGGGTGCTGGCAGTTGGGACTGGATTAATTTTGGATATTTAGTCAGCATGGACGAGTTGGACTGAAAGGTCTGTTTCCATGCTGTATGACTCTAATCTAATCATCTATCCCTAATACATTCTGAATACAAAAAAAAATAAATTTCACAATCTACTCAAAACAGAATTTACTAAATTTAATGGATAAAGGTTTCCTTCACAAATTTCTATGAACGCGAAACTTGCCAGTTCCCTTAGTTCAATCTTTCAACTGGTGGTACATGACAATCTGAATTCTAAACATCTCCAAAAGTTCCTGTTGATGCTATTCCGTATTGGACAACACAAAGGTTTTTGTGTCATTTTATGTTATAAATTACATTTGCCACTGTCTTCTAATGCCCTGTCTCCAACTTGTATAATGTAGCTCACTGTTGCTGTGAAACACTTCATTAAGTATGCTGGATAAGAGCTATTTAAATGTACGTGAGTTCAAATGATTGCTAAGGTTGGAATGAAAAGCCATCTATGGCTCAAGAAAAAGTGTACCTGTACTACCTTTTAGAAGTGACATTAAAAATTTCAAAGGCTTTACTTCATAAGCAATTTCATTTACTTTTTTAACACTAGATTTAACAAAAATCATATTCACAAAGAGCTATCTCAGTACTAAGCAGTATTTTTTGGGCAGCAGTATTGTTTGCTGGTAAAATGGAAATCTGTGTTCAACATTGTTGCTCATTCTGTCAATGAATCCCTGGTTCTTGTGTTTAAATCAAATATAGTCGCTAAGAAGATAGGATGAAACTAAATTAACTTTATATTTTATTGTATCAAATGTGCAAGGAAAACAATTATAAATTGTTCCACCCTTTAAGTTTCATTTTCTGATTTGTTTATGTGGAATTGATGAAATGTACTCTTTGTCTTATCATCCATTACTGACTTTTGCATCTGAATTTACACTCATTTCCCATAATAAGCATTTTAACCAGCTTCTACCAAATTGCAGCAGTCAGTTTTAACGCACTTGGAAAAGGGGAATGAGATTTGCAAATGATAAATGGGGAAGTTGACTACCTAACTAATAAAGATTTGTCTTAATCAAGTATGATTTGTCAGAACAGGAGCGTACCAGGGTCAGGGCAAAAGCAATGAATAATACAGCATTCACAGGAGGAAAGGACCACAGAAATGCGTAATAAATATGCTGTGATTACCCAGTGCTAATTCATATTCAGAGGATGAATTATTTCAGGCTAGTCACGAGGATACTGAGCATTGCTGGCCTTGATAGAGCTGTTTAAGCATGAGAAAAAGTTATTTTTTTCTCTCTCAAAAATATCCTTTTAAGTGTGTATCTTCAAGCTTGCCGTTACCTTGGATGTGTTTATTTAGAAGGTAGAGCTCTAGAGTCATCTATGTCATGGCTGCACTTTCTGCTGTTGGCTGTTCTTCTTGTGAAAAGGGCCAAAGTTCGTCAGTTGTGCTACATACTGAATAAAAAAACTCTTGCAAAATTGATGATGGTCCCAATTATTTATCTGTGCAGACAGTCAGAGTGAAACAGATGCCATCGTGCCCCACACCAGGATGAAATTAATGTATGATGTTTTGATCCCTATGTGTCAAGACAACAATTCATTTTGTGATATTCCAGCGGACATGCTTCTTTTCCTTGTTTATTGACTTCACTAGTCATTGACTATGAGGAAAAAACACAATTCATCAAAGTGACAATGTTTTACCCTCAATTACTGTCTGTGGCATTGTCACATTTGCTGGTAGAAATAGATTGAATCATTAGAACCAAGGTGAGGATGTCAACTTGGCAGCCAAACGAAACAGAAAGAAACCTAATTAACCAACCTGCTTTGAATCAGCAGTATTTAATGGCATCTCTTCCCTTTCTTACAAAAAAGAGGTTTCAAATCATCTTGAAACATTTGTCTTGGTGTATTCTTTTTAATGCAAAAACTCTTAAAAATACATTGAACCTTTAGGTATTACACTATTCAAAATCCCATGAGACAAACCAGCACCGAAGAAATACCTTAATGGGAACATCAATTACTAGTCAAATATCTGAAAAAATTTTTATCTTGCTACATCTGTCATTGTTAACAGCAGCATTTAACACTTCCACAAACTCTACTTGAGCTGTATCACCAAGTTTTGTTTAATGTTAGTTCATTGTTAAGTTCTGATTTCATTTATTAATTGTAAGCATTTTAATTTTTTTCAACAATGCACTTATTATGCCTTTCAAATAAATGATTTTAATTCAATACTTCTGAAATTACTCCTGTTTGTTAATACCTTCAAAAATTTAATTCAAGATTAGTTAAAGACTATATGCCAGTTCTTCAGTTATATGTATTTAAGAGAATTTAAATAAGAGGAAAAAGTATTTCCATGTGTTAACATTGTTTCTCAAGTTGAATGTTCAGACATGTGTGTAGTGCACTTAATTGTAGAGAAGCCCAAGTTTTATGTTTTAACTCCCTCAAGAATAAGCTTCTTACTTATCTTCTAATCTTTTGCAGATAGCTTTTATGTTATATTTCCATTCTGTTAGTAAAAGTTATTAAATATCTCCTGCTGTCGTTCTCTTTCCACAGCTTTTGTGTACAGTGTAAAATAATGTCGAAGCTTACTTACTAGTAGTAACATTACATGAGATCCTATTATTATAGGAGTTTTCTTCAATGTAAGTTGCAATGAGACTATCCACAGAAATTGTTTTGTTTGTGTGATTTGTTAGAATGTCGTTTTAGCTTCAATCTTACTGCACTGCTCAGTCAACAGATTTTAATCTTCACTTTGTCAGTTTTTAATATACATTGAGTAACTTGTGACCTTTTATTCTTGGATTACAGAACAAATTGGACAGGAGATCCTAGAGAATCTTCACCATGACAAAGAAAAGATTCAACGAGCTCGGGAAAGGGTGAGTTTCAGTGGTGGACTCTCCCTCATTATGGGCATTTAAGCGGGCATTGGATAGGCATATGGAGGATAGTGGGCTAGTGTAGGTTAGGTGGGCTTGGATCGGTGCAACATCGAGGGCCGAAGGGCCTGTACTGCGCTGTATTCTTCTATGTTCTATGTTCTATAATATATAACTTGCAGTAGTTCTAATCATCTACTATAGAAAATAATACAGAACAAAGAAGTCAGATGTTTAAGGGATTTCAAGGATTGTTTTGAAGGACAAGCATTCCTTTTAATAAATTAATTAAATTTTTTGTTGCTAAATGACAGCAGTCAAATTTCCAGTTTGGTCTGAAGTTAGGAATTTGTTAGTTTTTAAGCTTCGTATCTCCGAACATGGGCACACAACATTCATTTTTCCAATATCAGAAATGTTTGTGAAGTAGGACTACTTTGCATTTTGTTTTCTCCTTGTATCCTTGCATTGATTTGTATAATTTAGCTTTAGGTAATTTTAAAATTGCATTTTGTGGGCAATCTAAATAGCTCAACATTCTAATCATTTTGGCAGAAAAACAAGATGCATGTTGATATGTTAAAACTGTATAATATCTACAATTTTTTGAAAGCTTTTGTCCATTAAATTATCATAATGTCCTTTGTATATACTTATCTGTACAGATTCACAAAATGTCTAACTAGAATGTGAATGCATAATCCATTTTCATTTGCTTTGAATTTATGAACAAATCGACATATGTTTTGTATTTCTTAAGGGTATAGTCATATTCTCACAGATTGTCAAAGGATGTTCTGTTTTGATTAGTGAATTAAGTAAGTCGATCTAATTATCATGTAAGATTTTCAAATTGAAGTCACTTCAGCAAGGTAGTTTGCCTAACCATTGTCTTGTCCACATATAATGTTATTTGTGGTAATATATACCTTTGATATTGAGAAGGAAGTGCTGCACACTTTACCATGAAAATAGACAAGATACAACTTTATCGATTTGGTTATTTTTCAGTTATTTTCATTCATTATTCCTTAATTTATCTCACAGTTGTGTATCATCAGGGCCACAGCATTGCGAAAGAACAGCTAAATGATGAAATAGTAGGATGACATATGCATTTGGGTCACAGAACCTTTAAGCCTGTTCACAGTTTTTGCCTTTCCTTGGCTGATGTTTATAAATTTCAAGTTGAACAAAATCCAATGTCAGTTTTTCCATTTCAATGATTGTATGCGTAATGTGAAAGTAGCATAAGAATTTTAAACTTCTGCTGATTCCAGAATACCAAAGTCAAGGTAGAGAATGTTTTATGTTTGCTTACTTCTACAAAAGATAAATGCTAGTAATGAATATTAAAATTAAACATTAGTTTTGGTGTTAGTACATCCTTAAAGAGACACTAGTGTGTTTTTACTTAAAGGAGGAAGGTAGAATGGGGACACACCATTTTATTGACAAAGATATTTTGCAATATCCTAAACTCTTTATGTATTGTTGGTCATCACCTTTAAGTGTTTGAACACTTTGTGTATGCCAAATTATGTTTGTTAAAGCTAATGCCTCCTTAAATGCAGAATAAAGATGTTCAAAGTGGCTTCTGTTAAGATTTTTTTAAAACTGCAAATGTTGGAAATACACAGCAGATTCGTCATTGTCTGAGAGGAGTAAACCTGGGTTGTGTATTGAGATTGCAGATGCTTTGTCAGAACTAGAAAGATGGGTTCCGTATTTGATGTTTTAGCTGACCCATCCCTATTTAGCAGAATACAGCTGACTTTCTTCTAAAAGAACAAAAATGGGTTCCTATCAGTGACAGTGTAGATCTGTTTTCAATTTAAAAGATGACTTGTGTGATAAAATAACTATTTTGAGTTATTCTGCTGTGTAACCCCTTCCTTCCTCATTCTTATTATCAGCTGCGTGAAACTGATACCAACCTTGGTAAGAGCTCCAGGATCTTGACAGGAATGTTGCGAAGGTAAGGTCAAGGTAGGAATCTGTTGTGCTTTTTATATAAATAACTTTCCCCCTTTCTTAAATGAAGGTCTCCCAGCACATGTGCCATTGGTTTGATTTGAGTTTTCCTATTCCTTTTCAATGCCTGTTTATCATTTATGTAGCTTTTTGCTGAGTGCATGCAGTACAGAGAGTACAAATTCATCTCACATAAAGAATAATCCAAGTTGTGCATTGATACTCTGTGGAAATGTTGTTTCATGCTAACTGGACGAAAAGCATTTTTGGTTGATAATTGAAGCTTGTGTGCTATGGGAGTGCCAGTATTAATGATTGAATTTATGTAAAACACTGATCCATACAGGTGATATGAGATGTTTTTGAATAAAATTTTGATTACTATTTGTTTAGTTTCTTGGTTTTAAATTTAGTGCAGATTTACATTATCAAGTATAAGAACTAGTGATTACAACAGTTTGATTGAACTCTGTCAGAATTTGTTTTGGCGTTTTGAGGTCATTTCGAGTTTGTTTTTTTTCTCTGCTCTCTGCTGATTCTTTGTAATGAAAGCTGGCAGTCTCTTACAAAAATGGTCATAGTAGGAACACCCAAATTTGCCAGTTATATTACAAGGATAAAATAAGGTGTATAATGCCTAAGAAAAAATAAAAGCAGATGTAATTGGGTGATGAGAGGCAGAAAATGAAGTATGTTGGAGGTACCAGCGACAGACTGGATTCATTCAGATGGAGGGGGGGGGGGGGGTCATGTGAAGGCACCTACTTTCAATGAATGATCAGATGTTAATATTTGATACCATAATAGAAGAGTACCATTTTCACCAATAAAATACTATTTTCCTTTTGGGCAGGTGATGCTGTCTTTTTAATGTAAACAAATGCTTTTAATACCCACAATTGAGTCCTCCGAGAACGAAGTTTGGAAATTAGGGCCCAATCAGGGGGTCATGTGAAGGCACCTACTTTCAATGAATGATCAGATGTTAATATTTGATACCATAATAGAAGAGTACCATTTTCACCAATAAAATACTATTTTCCTTTTGGGCAGGTGATGCTGTCTTTTTAATGTAAACAAATGCTTTTAATACCCACAATTGAGTCCTCCGAGAACGAAGTTTGGAAATTAGGGCCCAATCAGCGACTGTATTCTGCTTGTAGAATAAAAATCTATTTGTACATAGACACCAAAATTAAATACTACCGGGACCAATTTTCATCTCACATTCTTATTTAAACGTAAATAATCTCTCACTTATGTTTAGGAAATGTGAGTGCTGAAAACTGTATAAACTGTGGACTTTGTAATGGAGGCTGTTCCATTCTGACTTTTTGGTTGGTCTAGATAGTGAAAGCTCCAGGCTGGGGATCCTACTCATACATGTAAATTGGGACCAGCGATGTTTAACAGATCAGATGTTGCATTAGGCAGCAAAAGACTAAGATTCACAAGGATCTTACTGTAAACCTACACCGGTTTCCACCTTTTTCCTTCTGGACCATTTCCTGTCCAAAAGCCAATAGACATTCAGGAGGAAGCAGCAGTTCTGTACTTTTTCAATCAACTTGTAAGTACTGACCTCTGGAGCATTGTTGATAATTATACAGCTCTTTCAGATACTTTCTAATCAATCTGTTCAGATTGCTATTTTACACTCTGGAATAGGCCTCTGAGATAGCGACACTACCACTGTGCCACACGACTTGTTGTGACTCACCTCTGGGACAGGAGGGATTGAACTTGGATGTGCTGACCTAAAGATTGGGACACGACTACAAGACCCCTTGCTTTAGATTTTTTTTTAAATCAACCTGTTCAGAGATGTTACTACATGCCTCTGGATTAACTGGGACCTGAACCTGGAATTCTTGGTCCAGAGATAGGGACACTCCCATTGCATCAGCAAAGCTCCCACTTAAACACTGCTTCCTTATTTACACACGGCCATTCACTCCCTGGAGGGGAATTGAACTCTGCTCTCCTACATGGCAGGCAGGGATACTAACCATTGTACTACTGTGGAGCTTCCAAGTACACGCCTTTTATTTAATATATCCATACGTATAATTGGGGAAGCGATGACCTAGTGGTATTATCGCTAGACTATTAATACAGAAAGGTGAAAGTGAGTACTGCAAATGTTGGAGGTTAGAGTCCAGAATGTGGTACTGGAAAAGCACAGCAGGTCAGGCAGCATCCGAGGAGCAGAAAAATCGACATTTCAGGCAGAAGGCTTTTGCCCGAAATGTTAATTTTCCTGCCTTCGGATGCTGCCTGACCTGCTGTGCTTTTCCAGCACCACACTCCATTCTCAATTGTCAGGAAAAACCCACCTGCTTCACTAACATCATTTAGAGAAGGAAATCTGCCATCCTTACCTGGTCTGGCCTGAATGTGACCTACAGCAATGTGGTTGACTCTTACCTGCCTTCTGGGTAATTAGGGATGGGCAACAAATGCAGGCCTAGCCAGCGACGCCCTCATCCCATAATGAATTTAAAAACACACAACTCAACAGCACTTTTTCTGACCGCCAAACCACATATGTGTACACCAAGGCATGTGTGAGGGAAGAATGTAGGAGTAGAAGTGAATGGTGTGCAGCAGCAACCGATTATATTTTAAACAAAAACCTCCTCACCAGGCGGAAGGATACATAGACAAATTTTTAATCATTAAAGCAATTGACCTGTTGGGAAAAGTTGAGAAATGGAGCTGAGGATTATCAGACCAACCATGATCTCATTTAATTTGCAGAGCAGACTCATGGGCCAAACGTTCAACTTTTGTTTCAGAATCTTATGGTCCTGTGATAACTCTTACTGCCTCATTATTTGTAAGTGCTTTGATTATGTGAAGGTAAAATTTGGTGCATTCCTACCAGTTGAACATCGTGCAGGTTCTTGATTGATTTGGCAGTTGTTCTAAATAGTTTATCTTAAAAAAACACATGTGCGCACACGCACCACCAGCAATAATTCTATTACCTAAAAAGATCTGGTTGTTTTCGCAAGACAAGCCACACACTTGGCTCTGCAATGGGAATATCCTTAGAACCATCATGGGATAAGAACCTTCAGAATGGTGAGGAAGACGCCATTGACAGTACAGAGA
The DNA here is from genome assembly GCF_004010195.1 of Chiloscyllium plagiosum. Taxonomy (NCBI): domain Eukaryota; kingdom Metazoa; phylum Chordata; class Chondrichthyes; order Orectolobiformes; family Hemiscylliidae; genus Chiloscyllium; species Chiloscyllium plagiosum. Next base: position 34,251,262 of record NC_057731.1, read on the forward strand.
CAGAAAGGACAATTAGAGATCTTCAGTCGTTGAGAGTGCTTCATGCTGTTCTTCTGTCATATCTAATTACAGTCGATTTCATCCACCTTAAATAAACTGTACGTGCCCACTGACAACATTGATATGCTTTTCAAATAATATTGCAGAGCCATCATCTACCCAGAAATACTCTTTGCATAAACAGCTTTTCAAAAGTTTCAACATTTTACTAACTATAAATGTATCTATTTGCTAATCTTCACCCTGGTTCTCACTCATAGAACCTGACTTGTAGGTTTTGTTGATGATTGTGACTTATGCAAGCTGTTTCCCCGTGTTTGTAATGCAGGAAGCTGGAAGGATGCCGTGGCTCTGTCGAAGGCCCTAAAAACGCTTGCGGTTGGAAACCTTTAGGGCTCAGGCCTGGGATAATCTAGCCCAGCTGGCTTTGTGTTGGTGGGGGGGATGTGGGCTGATCGCTGGTTGAGAAATTGGCAAGGATCCCAATTGTGTTATCATCCTATGAGAAGGCAAGATGTTCTATTCTCATTGCACAACTGCCCTGCTATCAGACTGTGGCTCAGCACTTCCGCAAGGTTTTCTGACCCTCAAGGACTGTCCTGGAGCCGACATAAATTAAAAATTAATTTCTCTGCTCATTTCTGCAAAAATATTATAGGATCATTTAGAAAAAAATATACGTTTGATATTTTCTTTGGACACCTTTGTTAATTAGTTATAAAATGTTTGGAGATAGATGAGAGGAAAAGTTGTTTGAGCTGGGCAGTTGGAATACATCCAAATAGAGTTGGCAATCCTACTCCATCCAATATATGAGAAAGCAGATAGTATGACATCTGGTTTGAAATTTATTTAATTTAATCTCGAGCCTGTCCGAGGTGGAGGTGGTGGAACTTCTATATTCTAAGTTTGAGCATCCCAGAGAATTGCTAATTGTGGTGCCTCTTACTCCTATAAGGACTGTCCATTTGCAATGCCCATTAAGGTGACTGCATTCTCTGTCCTTCATTACAGAATTATTTGCTGGTACACAGAAAACATTTTTCTTATAAAGGTTAGGCCTTTAAAATCTGTACAACACCTGTCAGCCTCTGTGGAGCCCAAGAGATCAGCTAATTCTCCACTAAGTCACTTCTTGGCTGTTGCATTAACCTTAACCATCTCCTAGTTAGACCTCTCTATTTCAACAGCTAGATGGGGTTGCTGATTTCTTTGCTGCTTGGAATATTGGGAGTTCAGCAAAAAGGAAAATGAAGGATTCTCAAAAACCCTACTGTGCAAAGCCCTCTGATTTATGTCATATTTCAATGATGTTGCCCATCCTGTCTCTGCTAATGATATTAGTGGCCATCAAATGTGCAGTCAGTTAGCAATCCTCTTGTTCTTAAATCTTCCCTTGTTTATATACTGGTTTTTCCTACACAAATATTGACAATGGATTAGTTTGTATGCTTTGTTGATGTGCAAGTCAAGATAGCATTGTATGCATACTTCAAGGAAAAGCAGAAGTATTGTCAAGGGTGCGGGAACTAACAGTAGCAATTTTTTGAGAGTAAATTGAAGGACATTACAGTGAAATGTCCCATTGAGATTTGCATGCGTAGTGTGAAATGGGAGAGGAAGTAGTTGATAGCCCTTAAACTAAAGCAGGATTAATGTAACAACAACAGTGATGTGAAGAGAAGTCTCATCATGAAGGGGTTATCCTTACCCTTCACTGAAGCCAGTACCTTCAGATATGATGCAGCCATTGACCTGATCAGCCATCTGTCTTTCAACTGAGGGAAAGAAGATAATCCTTCATTGCTCACTATGTTTCAAAAGCACCTCCTGGAATGCCTCAAAGGATTTTAGAACATTAAATGATGCTTCAATTATTCTTTCCACTGACCACCATTAGAGAATGCAATTCTCCTCTCAGGACATTAGTCTACTTTTAAGAGGTAGCTTCCTGCCGGACTGCCTTCCCTCCCAATCATCAAATTCCATATAAGGTGCATCATTTACGCTGGCCACTCATCCGTTGTAATTAGATGAAGCGTGACTGGATGGATCTATTGGGTTTTGAGTTCACTGCATCTTGAGTGGAGAGATTTCCCACTGTTCACTCAGTGTCAACTTGAAGTCTAACATAGCCTAGAATGTTAATGGTAATTAAGCAAGAACATTGTATGTGCATCGTACAGTGTGTAAGTGCTCTCAGCACTATATCTAGTCTGTCTTACACACAACAATTGTTACATTTCAGTTGTCACTCAGTTCCAGGTAAATGCTGGAGATTAGGGATTATTAAGGATTTGTACCAAGTGGGAACAGGTGACATAGACACTTGGAAATTTATTCTTGCAAAACTGCTAGATTTTGGTCCTTCCTAAGAAATATACAAGTAACCTAAGAACATTGTGCTTAAAATGCTTCCTTCACAGTTCTTATTATTTAGATTTGATTTACCACTAGACCAAAACTCAAGCTTTATTTAATATTGCCCCAAAATATAATCTCATTTATTTTTATCTGAGTTGCTTTAGTTGGATTCCCAGTTTTGGAGGAAGGAGACTTAAAAGGATACATGGTCAAACATGTGTTTTTTGCTTTGATTAAGCAGTTTTAGAGAAATGTCCCATTGTTTCAAGGTAATTTAGGCAATCTGTCTACTTTCGTATTCCAATCAACATCTTTTGAAAGGATTACATTCGGGGAATGCTCATCAACGTACATTGCAATATGCTACACTGCAGTATCCACTTTAATGTCTTTTAATTTATATTAATACCTTTGCTGTCCAGAAGTTTGATGTGAGTTCAGCAAGCATACTAGCCTATTGGAAGTAAGAATTAGAACATTATTGTTTTTTTGTTTAACAAAGTGCACCACTTTTAGCCTACAAATGAGTAATTTCTAAACTCGACTACTTACTTAAGCAATGGTGAACAAAGGTGAACAACTTTGACCAAAAACAAATAGAACAAACAAGACTTTTTTTTCAAAAATAAGGATTTTCATGCCTTTAAGCTAAAGACAGCTTGTCCATTGATATATGAATAACACTGATGGGGTTACATCTTTGTCAGTTTTCTGTTTTCTCTAAGTATTCTTACAACAACCTTTTCCAACACCAACCGTTACTGACAAAGGTTCACTTTACTGATTGTCATTGCCTCATTTTACAGAAACCTCATATTTCTGCCTGTGAACCGTAACTTAGAAATATCTGATTAAGAGTAATATGTAAATGCCCTTAAAAATGACATTAGCTAAATTCACAATTCAGAGGGAAGGGAAGTAGGAATTGAAATAGATGCTTCAATGCCTGCAGACAATCAAAAACAAGTGCTGCCAAAGGCCCACAATGACGGTTTCAGTAACAAATATTCTACATATGTCTCCATTTTGTCAAAACTCATTAAATGGTCTGCCTGCGTTATGTCAGTTGGGGTGTCGAGAAATCATTCATCATTTTTTGTGCAAAAATAACATGAAGTCATTTAAATAATATCATATTAATGTTAAAGTTCAGCTTGAACTCAGCTGTCACTTAATGGCATAGCTTAATCAGACATAGCATTTAGAAAAATGTGGTCGACACTGGTACGTTTGTTTTTAGGTTGGCCGAATCAAATCAGGATTTATGATACTCCAGTCGGACATATTTTTACCATGTTTATGCTTGACATGCTTCAGATTTGCTTCTGAAAGTATTTATCGTAATTTTAAAAACAAAAGCGAGCCATCCATCAGTAGTTTGTTTGTACAGATTGGCAGTTATTTAGTTAGACAAGAGCGAAGAAAAGTGTTCTTTTAAAATTGTCCATTAATTATGCAGCTTTCTGAAAAATGTGTTTACCATAAGAAAGCCATTGCAAGTTTGCCTTTTGTGTGCCATCTGTGAAAGGTATTTATCATGTACATCAATAAAGATAATATACAGTGGGAAATTAATTTGTAACCCCATTATAAAATTCTGGTTCCTTTAGGGCATTGTTAAGGGGCCTGTGCTATTCTGTGAATATTGGAACATGTGTTAATCATTAGACCTAGTGATAAATTTGTTTAGGGAAGTAAATTCTTTGCTTCAAGCCTTTTTAACCCTTATTTAATACAAACTGCACATTCTATTATGAATAGAATTATCTACATTTTTTTGTTTCATTAAATATGGCTTTTGATGATGCTGGAATTAATGATAGTCAGCCTTTCATGCATAATTTCAGAACGATATCGTTCAATTAAAAGTACATTAATGTACTTTTAGTTGGATGGTAGCTTTGAGTGTAGATTATCTTGTTGAGCAAAAATTGCTGAAATAGAAATTGTTAAGATATGTGGGGTATGGGAAAATGTGCAGATCATCCACATTAGCTTTGGAACCTGATTTTTCTGCCTTGAATAAGGCATTCAGTTGAAACAGATGCAGGTTTCTAAAACATCTTCTGTGTCAAAATATTATAGATGTACTCCTGATTTGTAGACGAAAGTGTTTTTTCTAGCAACATGCCTCACAATATTGCATGTCTTAAGCAAGTGATTTATCTGATCAACTCAAATGTTGCTCACACAGGTCTTCAAGTATAAATTATCCTTGTACACTGATAGGAGGGAAGAAAATTCTCAGTGGAGATGACCAGGATTGGTTTCCATGCCAGTTAAAAGGTAGAAGGCACTCAAGTGTCCAACTTGGATTAAAAGTACCCTGCCACTCACAGCAACAAAGCCCTGAATTCTTGTTCCCGACCTGACTTTGCAAACCCAGCTTGGGAGGAAACGCCCTTCAATGGGTGTTGAGCCTGCCATTCCCAGAAATAGTGCAGAGGTAGCCACAGGTGTTGCTGGTTGTCAAGGTGTGTTCTGTGAAAGGCCCTCCACAGTGCTCAGGGACTTCGGAGGAAAAGACTGAAACAGAAAATAACTCCCTAACTCTCACCATTTTCGCTCCCACGCATATTCCCCTTTACTTCTCCTTGCCAAGCGAGGCCACCTCATATCCCCATCCATTCTGCCAAGGCCTTTTATTTCATCTATGCCAACTCATGGCCCCATCTACTACCGATTTGGGATTTCATTCCCATGCCATTTCACTTAGTACTAATGAGAGGACCAAAAATGAGATGAAACAAAATAAAGTTTTCATTATCTATTGGTTATTTTACTATTTATAAGTAACACTCTCATTGTTGAAAATACATTCACTAGATTTAAATTCCTTCAATTATTCAATTCTTTATAAAAGCAAGCATTTGTAGTTATTGGCCTGAATCAAAGACTTGATAAACATTTGGAGCTGTCAATCAAATTGTGAACTGACAGAAACCCCACTATGATAATGATAGGTTGTGAAATCATTCACGTGGCACAAATCCAATACTGAAGCCTTCAGGTTTATTATGTGAAATGGTCAGAGCACTGTTACTTTTAACTGCAGACATTTTGAAATTTTAAGGCAGGAGATTTAAATGCTTTGATAGCGTCCCAGTTCCTATGCATTTCACTGTTGCAATGAGCTTATCCACCTTTTCATACACATTGAAAATTTATTATCAATAGTCCAAAAGGCCAATGGGCTTTTCCCAAAGTGTGCCTTACCTCTAATTGGGTCCCCAGACCTATCCCAACAGGTATTAACTTTCTAAAGAACTCCAGTAAGTTTAAACCTTCTGCTGTAAAATCCATAACCAACAAGTCATGTTTTGGAATTTCTCTAATGAAAATTAGGACTGACTGAAGGCATTGGCAGTTTAATATGTACAGGTTGCATCCGTGGACCATGGGTGTGCAAATTGCAAACCGTCCCATATGTCCTCTTTTCTCCTCTACTCTCTTCCTCCACTCTTCACTCCCCCACCCTGACCCCAATCCAACCCCTCTACCTCATCTAATGAAAAATGGTGCTAAGGTTGGAAGAAGGACTTCTCGACACGGGGATCTAGTATCATTTTGGCCAAGATGGAGACCTTCTCTATCGTTGTGAAAATTTAGGCTGAAGTCTTCTCTTCACTCGAGCAATATTCAAATAAAAATGTCTGTTTCTTTGATGGCCTAACGAAAGCTTATGAAAGAATCTTCGAAGCCAAATATTGCCAATATATTATTTTACTCGCTGGGTTGACCATCTCATAGGTTGCCAATTTAAGTGTTCAATATTCAACAAGCAGGCACTTGTCATTTTATCATTTCTTTCAGGAAAGCTTTCTGATTGAGTCTTGGAGAATTTTGTTCACAAAGGCTATTTGTTGTAATATGACTAAACATATCTAACTTATTTCATTCATGGAAATCTGGCACGAACCATTTTGATACTTTGTGCAGTTAAATAGCCCACTTGGTGTTAGGATTAAGTGAAAGATGTTCATTTGGATAAATCACCTAGAGGTTACGCTGCATCCCTAGAGCAATGTGCATATTAATAAGATGGAAGCTTTACTTTGAAAGTGAATATTCATATCCATGTAATGCCTACTCTTAATTTTAGCTCAGTTTTGAATTGTTATCTTGAGTGATATTGGTATTCATATTCTATGGCACAGAATTCTGTCGCACACCATTTTGTTCATGTCCGCTAATGGTGTATATACATTCAAAGGGGTGTTTGATATGTTATCTACATAAAATTAACTTGACTCCTTTTTGTCCTGAAAGGAATTGCCCTTTCAAACATGAAAAGCCAAAGATATTTAAAAAATTGAAGTAAGAACTGAGTTTGAGACTTTGGTGTTATGGGTAAACAATGCTGAAGAACTGTTTCAAATACTGTTTTAAGATCAGATTGCTTATAATGTTCAACTGGATTCAAATCTTGGACAAAGAAATTGATCTACATACAATTAATATAATGTGTTTTGTGAAACTTAAATGTTGCACTACAGTAATGTATGTAGTTTTTTGGAGTTAAATAGACAGATTACAAATCAGAATCTGTCAATTGAGACTATATCAAATGACTAGGAAGTAAAAGGTATCATCAAGTTTGTTGAATTCAGCTCAATATCTTTATTATCAGACACAAGATATTAGCTATCTGTAACTTAAAAGGAATGTATTAGCTAATGTTTTGCTTATATTATGCACAACTGCCTCAAATAAAAGCAGTTTTAGTTGTCTTGGATGCTTACACTTTAGACTTCAGCCCATTTTTGTTGTGAATTCCAAAGCACTGGTAACAACAGATAATGGTTCTACAATACAAGTGTACAATCATAGAGATGTGCTGTAGCAGCAATGTGTCAATTACAATAGGTCAAAGTCAGTGGTTTTTGCATATATTTTTATTCAATATTTTTTGAGATAATTACTTTTACAATGCTTATTAAAAGTAACTTTCCTGTATTTTACTCATTTACATTGAACCAAGACATTTTTGTGCTCATCATGGTGAATGTGTCCAGTTTTTCTAGTTTTGTTGCTATGTGTCAATATCAAAGATTTCCAAGTCCAGTGTTGCATGGCCAGATGCTGGATAAAGGCCTCTCTCTGCTACACTACCTCAGCAGCTAGGTATATTTTAAATTGCTGCCAAAGCATTGTGTATAAGTCGTCCATTATAGTTTGCTCTGTTTTCATTTTCATTGCTCCATATACACCCAATATTAATTTCCTTGCAACAGAAATGTATACTTTATAGTAATGTGCATATTCCTCAACACAAGATTCTACCACATTATGAAACTTGAACATTTCAACAGTAAAGCAGCAGCATTAAGTCATAGGGTTTCATGCACACCTGTGTTGACACAAATATCTCTGACTGAGACGATGTTAAGCTGATTAATTTAATGATTGCACTTACATTATTGGCATTGGGATTTTCCATTAACAACTGCTATAAATCATTGCTTAAAGTAACTACTTTGTTTAATAAGACTTCTACATTGCCATGTTGCACATTCATGACAGGTAAAGGCATGATGCTGTTTTGAATTTTACTCCTGCAATCAAAGCACTTATTTCATTTGACCACTTTTGATGTTCATAAAACCTTTTGGGAAGGACATAGTCAAATGAATGCTCACTGGGTGCTGTACAAAATCACAAAACTGTTTTGTCACTAATAAACATAGAACAAGTGTAGCATTGTCAGAATAATTGTAACTAATTTTTATTAAAATCTTGTGAATTACTAATGCATGAGAAATTTGCACTGATTTTTTTTGCTGAAAAGCTTTGTGGCTAACAATTGCTACCCAAGTGTTACGTCAGAACAGTACGCCTTTGTTAACTGTCCATCATTGCTTTTCTTCGCCTTGGATCGTAAATTACCTAAGTCTAAGGAATAAGACCAAGCCACTTAGCCCTTCTTGCCTGTTTTGGCAGTTTATTGAGTATTGGCAGATTTGCACACCAAATTATTCAGCCATCCTTGCTTGATATCCCATTGGTGCTCTACCTCATTAAAATCTAACAGTCTCAGTCTTAAATATGTCAATTGGCCAGTCAACTGTAGCCTTTTAGAAAGAGATTTGCATTATCCTTTTGTTGAAAAAAAATCTTAATTGTGCTATTGTATATCCTATCTCTAATCATAAATACACTATCCCTGTTCTAGATTCTATAAATAAGTTCTCTGTCTGTTTTGTTGAATTCCTTTATCATCTTTAATGATCTAGATCATACTTCAGCTGTCACCACTCAAGAGAATGAAAAGTAAGTTTATGCAGCCTGTTGTCCTAACCTGACACTTTCAGCCTCTATGTAATCTAAGTGACTTTGCAATGTACTCTATCCAAGACCACTATACCTTTTCTGAAGTTCATGCCCAAAAGTTTATCCAAGACCTAATAGAACTGAAGTATCACTTTCTGACTTATGCATTTCAATTCCCTTGAAACAGTGTAACACTCCATTAGCCACTTTGCTAACTTATAAACAGAGCAGGCTATTCAGCCATTCAAGACAGTTCTATCTTTTGAGTCAGAATCTGCTCAAGCTGAAACCGAACTCCATTTCTCACATTTATGTTCCATATCTCTTTAGAACATTGACCATAATATAATTGAATTTTACATATAGTTCAAGGGAGAGGAGTGAGAGTCCAAGTCTACTGTTTTAAATTTAAATAATGACAATTGAAAGTGAACTGGCAACTTAGTTCATCGAATAAGTCAATTGAGATTCAATAGCAAACAAGGGGATATTCAAGGAAATGCAGAATAGATGCATTCCAGCATATCAGAAAATTCTAAGGGATGGACTTGCACGGTTAATTAAAACAGTCAAAGACAGTTTCCCATTCAAACAAAAGATACATAATTGTGCAAAAATACTTGGCAGATCAGAAGATTGGACAGAATATTTAAAAAACAGAGAATTACTAAAAGATGGAGAGAAAAGTTAGACTATGAGAGAAACTAAAAATATAAAAAACAGGAATAATTTCTTCAGATATTTAAAAAAGGAAAGAGTGAGTAAAGTTGCTCCTGTAGAAAACAAGTCTGCAAAATTAGAAATGGAGGATAAAGAGATGGCAGATGAACTGAATGGATATCTTGCATCAGTCTTCACAAGTGTAGATACAAGTGGCATCCCGGGTGAAGCTGTAAATCAGGAATTGAAATAGCAGGAGGGAATAAAGAAAATTGCAATTACCAAGGAAGTAGTACTGAGTAAATTGTTGGAACTGCAAGTTGACAAGTTTCACGTCCAGATGGATTTTATCCTGGGGTCAGTTTAAAAAAAAATAACTAGTGAGATTCCTGATGTGCGTCCACACTTCTTTTGGATTGTGGTGGTTTTAATTGCCCAAAACTTGTTCAACTTGCACAAAGCTGCCTTTGGATTGGAAAATTTTAACTATAACTTCTTTTATTCAAAAAGAGCGGAAAGGAGGAAGGCAGAAAGTAGGAAACTACCGGCAAATTAGCTTGACATCTCTCATAAGGAAAATGTTACAAGCTATTATTAAAGAGCTTACAACAGGGTATTTAGATAAGATCAAAGTAATCAAGCACATCCAACATGGTCTTGTCAAAAGAGACTAATGATTAACCAATTTATTGGAGTTCTTTGAAGATGTAAGTTGTGCTATAGATAATGGGGAATCAGTGGATATACTGATAAGATGCCACATTAAAGATAATTGCAGAAAATAAAAATGGATAGTGTCAGGGAAAACATAGCAACTGGCTGGCTAACAGGATGTTGCGAGTAGGAATTTTCAGGTTGGAAGGTGGTCATGAGATGTGTGTATCACAGGGGTTGTTGCTGGATTTGCAATTCTTTACAATTTATATAAACAATTTTGATGAAGGGACCAAAAGCACGGTAGCTGAAATTGCTGATGACACAAAGATAGGTTGGAAGGTGAGTTGTGAAGAAGGCATTAGGAGTCTACAAAGGGATATAGATAGGTTAAGTGAGTGAGAAAAGATCTAGCAAATGGAATACAATGAATTTGTCCATTTCAGAAGAAAGAATAAAAAAGCAGCAGATTATCTAAATGGTGAGAGGTTGCAAAGCTCAAAATTATTATGTCATGCAGCATGAAAACATACCCTTTGGCCCAACTTGCCCACGCCAACCTTGTTTCCTAAATCAATTTAGTCTCATTTGTCTGTGTTTGGCTCATAACACTCTAAATCTTTCTTGTCCATGTACCTGTCCAAATGTCTGAGATCTGGATGCCCTAACACGTGAATCACAGAAGGTTGGTATGTAGAGGTTGTTCTGCTTTTACGCGCGTTTTGTTAATGTGAATTCGCTGTAACGCAATTGATGAATTGGGGACACTGTTTTTAAAGCATAATCTTTTAAAGCGTGTGTTGGGTGTTACACAATTACATCACCAACACCTTGAGTGTTGTTTCTAAAGCACAAGTTTTCTATAATGCAGGGTTGCTCAAGAACGCTACCATCACGTTATAGAAGAACTACCTGTAGGTACAGGATGTAATCAGAAAAGCTAACGCAATGCTATATTTTATTGTGAGGGAAATTGAATGCAACAGTATGGAGATTATGCTTCAGTTATTCAGGACACTGGTGAGATCGCTTCTGCGGAAGTGTGTGTGCAATACTGATCATCATCTTTACTGAGGGATGTTGATGTGTTGGATGCAGTTCAGAAAAAGCTTACTTGACTCGTACCTTCGAAGAGTGGATTTCCTTATGAAGAAAAACCGGACAGGCTAAGACTGTATCCTCTGAAGTTTAGAAGATTCAGAGGCATATTTAAGCATAGAATATTCTGAGAAGACTTGACTGGGTGGATGTCAAAAGGATTGTGAGAGAACCTAGTACAGGGTAGCAAAGTTTGAAAATAAGGGGTCATCCATTTTGAAAAGAGAGAGAGAAGCATATTTTGTCAGGGGAGGGTTCAGAGTTTTTGGAATGTCCTTCATAAAAAAAGCAGTGTATATCAAATGTTTAAATTGTTTTAGGTAGATTCTTGATTACTAAGGGGATGAAAGATTATTGAGGGGGTGGGATTTGCAGGAATGTCGGGTTGAGGTTAAAATCAGCTATGATCTTATTGAATGGCAGAGCAAACCCTTAGGACCAAGTGGCCAACTCTTGTTCCTTATTTATTTGTTTGTATATTCTAATTGAAAGAACTCTCAATTGGCAAGTAATCCACTCGGGATTGGAAATAATAGGATGATGAACCGCATAGTCACATATTTATTGACACCACAACTAATCCGGTTTTAAAAATTAAACTATTTTATGGTTGCCAATGGTTACTGGCAATTTTCCCATAACTTTTAATGTATTTGTTACGTGTTTCCAACTTAAATGGTAAGACAAAATAAAATGTAGATTACAAGAGAAAAGAATGGCGAATATTGGAGTATTAAAAAAAGTTGTTAAAATATAAAATGTTTAAGAGGACAGTTGAATTCATGACAAATAATGCAGCTAAATGTATTATTATTTCTCAGTCAGGGCAAATAGTTTGTAAAAACAGCTTTTGGATTTTTAATTGGGTGCCAGTAATTGCAGTTAACTAAGAAAACTATGCAATCCATTACAATTGATGTTGAAAAGTGACAGAGATATACCAAAGAATTTCACGTTTTGAGATATCAGATGGCCACTTTCTCATTATTCCCACCAGTGTGCTATTTACTCAAGATTGATGTAGTTCATAGAGCCATAGAGATGTACAGCATGGAAACCAACCCTTCGGTCCAACTCGTCCATGCTGACCAGATATCCTAAATGATAGCGAGTCCCATTTGCCAGCACTTGGCCCATAACCCTCTAAGCCCTTCTTATTCATGTACTCATCCAAATGTCTTTTAGATGTTGCATTGACCAGCCTCCTCCATTTCCTCTGGCAGCTCATTCCATACATGCATCACTCTTTGCATGAAAAAGTAGCCTCTTAGGTCCCTTTTAGATCTTTCCCCTCTCACCCTAAACTTCTGCCCTCTAGTTCTGATCTATTCCAACCCAGGGAAAAGACTTTGTCTATTTACCCTATCCATGTCCCTCATTATTTTATAAACCGCTAAGGTCACCCCTCAGCCTCTGACGCTCCAGGGAAAACAGCCCCAGCTAATTCAGGCCCTCCCTATAGCTTAAACCCTCTAACCCTGGCAACATCCTTGTAAATTTTTTCTGAACCCTTTCAAGTTTCACAACATCCTTCCTATAGGAAAGAGACCAGAATTGCATGCAATATTCCAAAAATGTCCTGTAAAGCTACATGATTCCCAACTCCTGTACTTAATACTCTGACCAATAAAGAAAAACATACTAAAACATACTATCTACCTGATACTCCACTTTCAAGGAACTGTCAGCTTGCATTCCAAGCTCTCCTTGTTCAGCAACACTCCCCAGAACCTTATCATTAAGTGTATAAGTCCTGCCCAGATTTGCCCTTCCAAAATGCAGCACCTCACATTTATCAAAATTAAACTCCATCTGCCACTCCTCAGCCCATTGACCTATCTGATCAAGATCCTGTTGTACTCTGGGTTAACCTTCTTTTCTGTACACTACACTTTTGGTGTCTTCTGCAAACTTACTAACTGTACCTGCTATGTTCACATCCAAATCATTTATATAGATGATGAAGAGCAGTGGACCAAGCACCGATCCTTGTGGCACACCACTGGTCACAGACTCCAGTCTGAAAAGCAACCCTCCTCTACCTTTGAACCAGTTCTGTATCCAAATGGCTAGTTCTCCCTATATTCCATTAATCTAACCTTGATAACCAGTCTACCAAGGGGAACTTTATCAAACGCCTTACTGAAGTCCATATAGATCACGTCCACCATACTGCCCTCATCAATCATCTTTGTTACTGCTTTAAAAAAATCAATCAAGTTTGTGAGACATGATTTCCCATACACAAAGCCATGTTGACTATCCCTAAACAGTCCTTGCCTTTCCATGATGAAACCCCTGTCCCTCAGGATTCCCTCCATCAATTGATGTCAGGCTCTCCAGTCTATAGTTCCCTAGCTTGTCCTTACCATTTTCTTAAATAGTGGCACTACATTAGCCAACCTCCAGTCTTCTGGCACCTTACCTGCAATTATTGATGAGCCAAATATCTCAGCAATCACTTCTCTAGCTTCCCATGGAGTTCTAGGGTACACCTGATCAGGTCCTGAGGATTTATCCACCTTTATGCATTTTAAGACATCCAACATCTTCTCTTCGTAATATGGACATTTTTCAAGATGTCACCATCTATTTTCCCACATTCTGCATCTTTCAGGTCCTTCTCCACAGTAAACAATGATGCAAAATAGTTGTTTAGTATCTCTCCCATCTCCTGCTGTTCCACACATAGGCTACCTAGCTGACCTTTGAGGGGTCCTATTCTTTCCCTACTTACTCTTTTGTCCCTAATGGATTTATAAAATTTCTTTGGATTCTCCTTAATCCTATTTGCCAAAGCTCTCTCATGTCCCCTTTTTGCCCTCATTCATGATAAAATGGATAGAATAAAGCAATTTCATGTAATAAAGTAAGTCAAACTCAATGGTTGTTAGTACAGATACAGTGATCAAGGTAGTCTGTGAGTGCGTGAATGAGAATTTACCTTGACCACAATGATTACTAACCTATAAAAAGGAACATCCAGAGCAGACTATAGAGAGAAGGGTCATAACCATTAAAATACCAAAAGTTGCAACATGTCTGATGCAAATTTTATTGGTTACTTAAAATTGGTTGAAGACTTGTCAAAGTGTGCACCTCTAGTATTCTCTTGCAGCTTATGTGAAATCTTAATAATTATTGAAAAAAAATTATTATGGGAGATTCTGGTTTGCTGAGATAATGAACAGAAGCATTACTGGAGGTAAACTCCCTGCATTGGGTCACAGAACACAAGATGAAATAAGTGCATTTAAAATTCAAGAAATTGAGCAGAGGGTTTTAACTCTGATTACCATGCCCTTCTTCATTCTAATCAAGTTTGGATGAAAAACCAAGCAACAGCAAAAAAAAACTGTAAAATCATTCTGGCATTGTGAACTGTTTGGACAGACTTCTACCTATGTTGCATATGCTTGGAGAATTTCTGAAAATGGTACCATTGGACTAATGAGCAGATGCAGACATACAATGCTTAATAACAGAAGCCTTTCATTAAAATACAGTAGCGGGAGCAAGTCAATAAGCATTACCATTGACACCTCAGAAATCAGCACCCTACTGTTACAGATGGAACATCCTTTCCCTCCTATATAACTCTCCAATATTTGAATTTGTTGCAAGTATTCCCAAACAGAGCTAGAGCTTGCAGAATGTTGAATTTGGGTGCAAGAAGTTCTACCATTGTGTACTTCTAACTTCTGTAAATTTATTTCTACCGCTATCATAAATCCTGAGATAGGTGTAGGGGAAAAACAGATTGTGAAACCCCACCAAGATAATGGAGAGTATGACTTAACTTATAAAAGAGCAAATGATCAGAACAAATTAAATATACAGAACTGGATGCCCTGTATTGAAACTAGCCAGCTGAAATTAACGGCATAAGTGATGAAAACTGTGATAACTTCACTTGTAATATGACAATTAAATGGGTGAAATTGTAACAGAAATGGAGTCAGAACAACTATGGCAAAAACTGGATTCCTGATATTGGGACAATTGCCAGACACACAAACTACAATGATTCTTAGATCAGAGATTAATTGACTATTAAAGCAAGTCTTATCCTGAAATCATATAAACGTATTGCACCTGAAAACCTGAAATTGTTTATGATTGGTGAGAAGAGACCTCAAAACCACCATGCAGTATTGAAAAAAACAGCAGGTTAGCAAGAGATGTCCTTGCCTGACCTGAAATGTCAGTACAAATTCTCTTTGTAACTCACGAATGCTGAAAGTAAATTCGCAAGGATTAAAGTGAATAGAAACCAATAATTATTCTGTCCAAGGGTAATAAGTGCAGATGAACAGTTGAGTAAGTGGCTAATAGCTGAGAAAAACAAAGACAATCTCATCAAAATGTCAGAATGTTGTAGGCAGTATGAGAGGAAATGATTAAAGAAACCAAACTTAAAACAATAGAATGATGATATAAAACTTAGACTAAGAAGAAGTTGCAAACAGGGAGATCTGAACTTAAAACAATTCTGATCACCAGGAAATAGGTCACAGGAAAACAATTTGACTACAGGCTGAAAAGTCTCCAGGACTTGGACGGTTTGCACCCTTGGTTTTTAAAGTTAAAAATCACACAACACCAAGTTATAGTCCAACAGGTTTAATTGGAAGCACACTAGCTTTTGGAGCGACGCTTCTTCATCAGGTGAGCGTCGCTCCAAAAGCTAGTGTTCTTCCAATTAAACCTGTTGGACTATAATCTTTGTACCCCCCAGTCCAACACCAGCGTCTCCAAATCTTGGTTTTTAAAAGATGTGATGGCAATTAGTAGCTGCATTGGTTACAATCTACCAAACTTCCTTAGATTCTGAAAGTGCCCATTGGATTGAAAGAAGAAAAAAAACACTTTATTTCAAGAATGCAGGGTGGCAGAAAACAGAAAACTGTAATCCTATTAGCCTAACATCTGTTATAGAGAAGGTCCTGGAACGAAGGAGCAGCGCTCCGAAAGCTAGTCCTTCCAAATAAACCTGTTGGACTATAACCTGGTGTTGTGTGATTTTTAATTTTACAGGAGGAACCTGGCTTTATGAAGAAGTAACAAAAGGTAGATACAGGGAAACAGGTTGATAGTATTTGATAAGGTGCCATATCAAAAGTTGCTGCATAAGGTAAGAATACATGGTGCAGTAGGTAACATGTCAGCATGGTTAAAGGACTGATTATAGGAGACAGAGTATGGATAAATGGATTATTTTCATGTTTTTCATTCACTCATGGAACATAGGGGTCATTGACAGTTCAGCATTTATTGCTCAATTCTAGCTGTCTTTGAGAAAGTGGTGGTGAGCTGCCTTCTTGAACCACTACGGTCTGTGTACTTTAGGTAGACCCACAATGCTGTTAGGGAGAAAGTTCAAGGATTTTGACCCAGCGGCAATGAAGGAACAATGATAT
The DNA here is from genome assembly GCF_004010195.1 of Chiloscyllium plagiosum. Lineage (NCBI taxonomy): Eukaryota > Metazoa > Chordata > Chondrichthyes > Orectolobiformes > Hemiscylliidae > Chiloscyllium > Chiloscyllium plagiosum. The sequence goes on from NC_057731.1 coordinate 34,267,728, forward strand.
ATTTCTGAGTCAGGATGGTGAATGGCTTAGATGGGAACGTGTAGTTTGTGGTGTTCCTAATTATCTGCTGCGCTTGTTCTTCTCGATGGAAGTGGTCATGGGTTGAGAAAACCAATAGAGACAAAATGACGAACGTAAAACATTTGGGGTGGAGAGAAGAAGCAAATTGCTCTCAGGTGGAGTTCTGCTTTTCTGTTTATCAGTAAGGGAGAAAGGTCTAAAACATGGAAAGTTTTGTGAATAGCTCAGAGACATTAAAGAGCTGAGTATTTTCTCAGAAGTGGCCAAAACATGAGCACATATTATTACATATACCTTAATTTTAAGTGAATTATCTTTGTTCATCACTTGTGTGTTTGGTTCATTTGCACATTTCTATTGTAAATTTATTTTCTTTTGATGAGAAATCAGTTTCTCATCAGTTTTGATGAGAAATAAGTGAAAAATTATGTGTCTGCATTTTACAACAATGTCATGGGAAATTTCATGTTTCATGGAAAGTGTTTAATGTTTGCAGATGGACTTAGTTAAGAAAATAGACTAATTTGGTTTTGATTCTCAATATTTAAGGAAGAAAGCCGTTTGCTTGAAAATCTGAGGCATCTCTAACCATATGCTTGCATTAAGGTTATTTTAATGAATGTGCATTTTCTATTTTCAACATTCTTAAAAGATTACAAATGTTAAATGGACTGCATGTGGTTCTTAAACTAATTATTTGAATTAAAAATGTTTGGTCCTGAGAAATATTGGAAGATGTAACCTTGAAGTTAGCTTCACCTACATTGATTTATCTAAGGATTTGTCATCTGCTTCATATTCTGGCTCTTACCTACTTTTGAAATTTATACTCCTTATGAGGAAATATTCTTTGAAGTTCAGAAGGTTCAAATGATCTTATTGAACATACAAGAGTCTGAGAGAGCTTAACAGGGCAGATACTGGGAAGATATTTACCCTTGTTGGGGAATCTAGACCTAGGGAGCAAAGTTTCAGAATAAGGGTCACCCATTTAAAGCAGATGCAGAATTTCCTTTCTCAGTAAGATGAGAATCTTTGGAATTCTGGTGCCCATAGAGCTGTGAAAGGTGAGTAATTGTATATATTCAAGTCTGAGGTAGAAAGATTTTTGAATTATCGGAGAGTTCAGGGTTGTGGAGAACATGAAGTAAAGTGGGATTGAAACTAAGACCAGAATGACAATGATCTTATTAAATGTAGGAGCAATCTACACCAGATCCTATTCCTTTTGTTCTCACTCATCATTCTGCAGACTTCCCATTGGAGTGCATGTGTGTGAACTATACTACAGGGTGAACTTGACAGGTTTCTTGAGATTTATCTTTCTCCTCTTTAATAGAGTTCCTCTTGTCTAATGGGTTAGTTGAGCAGCTAGTCCATTGTCCTCATTTACAGAAAAAAGAAATGCAAAAATCCAATTTTTTTAGATGCTGTAAAGTTCTCAGCATTTATTTTCACCTAATATTGTGGTTTAACAGATATTGCAAATGAACTGACACGAGCATTTTGCACTGCTACAAAATTATCAAGTACTCAAATGAGGTTCCTCATCCGCAAAAGAAAGACACAGTCCTGGAGGCTAATGTTAAAATACTGCAGTCTGTACAGTGAGTGACTTGTGATGAAACCAAATATTGAGTGGATCCTGGCCACTTTAGCAATTTTAGGATGCAATGCTACAACATGAGGCGTGTTTAATATTTCAAGAAAATTCCAAAAGTGAAGATAATGCAGTCAAGTTTTCGGAAAAAAATCAGGATTCAGCTTTGGCGATTTAACACTGCTGCTGAATAGGGGATGAACCTGAGTTTCCAAACAAATAGAAAATAAATACAAGAAATAAGTCAAAGCTAATGATAAAAACCAAAAGAAATACAAACTAATAATAGATATTCCCAGAGATGCAAGTTCAAGTCAGCTATAAAACACAGTACAAATAAGCTACAACTGAGATTGGAATTAATCCCTAACCTATTTAAAAGAGGGTACAAAAGCTCACTATAAAAATTGAAGATCAAATGTACTATGGAATAAGAACTCTATCTTTAAAATTGTATAGCATCTCACAAGGTAAGAGAGGAGGGTCAAGCAATAGAGGAAAATGTGCTTTGGAATGTATGATTTCTTGAGGGACAAAATTCAGACTGGCATTGATGATAATCCTACATCATAGATGCAAATCAGATTTTTATAATTAGTTGAATGCAGTAAATAATGTACTTATGGGATGTCCAAGCAAATTTTCAATGTAACTGAAATGCCATTAAAATCTAACTGGAAACTGGTCAGGCAGCATCCAGGGAACAGGAGAATCGACGTTTTGGGCATAAGCCCTTCTTCTTCATAAGCCCTTCTTTCCTGAAGAAGGGCTTATGCCCGAAACGTCGAGTCTCCTGTTCCCTGGATGCTGCCTGACCTGCTGCGCTTTTCCAGCAACACATTTCCAGCTCTGATCTCCAGCATCTGCAGACCTCACTTTCTCCATTAAAATCTAACATCTTGCAGTCCTGCTTGGCAAGATGTAATGAATGGTGTGCCACAGGATCAGTACTGAGGTCTCCACTTTTTATAATTTACATAGCTAGCATAAATGACAGGACCAAAGGATTGATTGCCAGAAAATTGTTGATGATACAATGATATGCAGGAAAGTAAGTTGTGAAGAAGACTTAAGAAGGCATCAGAGGGATGTAGATAGGCTAAGTGAGTGGACGTCATCAAGCCAATGGAGTCTAATGTTGGAAATGTGAAATTAGCAGGAAGAAGAAAAAGTGTAATATCTAAATGATGATAGATTGCAAAACTTAGTGATGTAGAGAGTTATAGGTGTACCAGTGCATGAATTGTAAAAAGTAGGTACAACATGCAATTAGAATAGATATCAGAACAGTATAGTTTATTTCAAGCTGGATTGAATACAAAAGTGTGAAGGTTGTACTTCAGATCAGGATCACATCAGGATGATGTGCACAATATTGGTCTCCTCATTGAAGGAAGGATGTAAATATTTTGGAATCAGTGCAGAGAGGGTTTGCAAGATTAATACCTGGAATAGGCAGATTGTGTTGTGTGAAAAGGTTGTCCAGGCTGCGCTTGAATCCACTGGAGTTTGAATAACTAGGAGGCAACTTGATTGAAACAAAATCCTGAGAGCTCATGACAGGATGCATGAGAGAAGAGCATTTCTGTTTTGGGGGAATTTGAGAACTGGTGTCATTCTTGAAAACAGAGTTGAGGCAATTATTGTCTCACAAAATATCATTTAACCACCTTCCTCAAAAATGTTTTGGAAGCAGAGTCTTTAAATACTTTTAAGTGAGAGGTGAGTAGATTCTAGATAAGCAAGATGGCGATAGGTAATCTGGACAGGCAGGAATCTGCAGTAATTAGATAAGCCACATTCACTTGGAATGGTGGGAGAAAGTTGAAAGTCTGATTGGCTTACTTCTGCTCCTAATTCGTATATTCATATGTAGCGATTTTTAGCTAGCTGCTACAAAATTTCATGAGATTTCACCTCTTTCGAACTTTCTAACCCATCCAAGGTAAATGATAACTTTGCCTTATAAGTAACGTCCTAGTATCTTTTCAAAATTAGAGCATGATTTCTGTACTTATCAGTTTTACATCAGCAATGCTTAATTTCATTTTTGATGGAAATAATGCTTAAAATCATAAAAGTAATTTATCATTAATATCCTTCAACATATTTCCATTAAATCTTCAATTAGGGAGCATTGCTCTCTGATTGTTCAAAAACTCTTGTATGAAACTTTAGTTCCATTTAAATTCAAGACTTAGCTTATAAAATACACTGGCTCCCTACTACAGCATTAGATTGTTGGATTTGCTGTCATTGAAACTGGCTGTTATACGGAGGCCTCTTCCACTTGTTTTGATGGTTCAAGTCGATATTAGAGACCCCTTGACATAATTTGACGGAGAGCACATTTTTCACTCAATGTTTCACCCAATATTCCTGCTTCGAACAACACCATCAGAACAATTTAACTTTTATCTTGTTGGCATTTGTGGAGTCTTGCGTGCAGCGTGACTACTACTTTTGTCTACATAACTTCAAAGCACCTGATTTTATTTGAAGTGCTTTGAGACCTTTCTCAGAGATGTGGTGCTGGGTATAGTTATAAATAGTCCAAAATGATCAACCGTGTATTTCCAATATCCCGAACATTTTGGGACACTTGAATAAAATTATAATAGTATTAATTTTTTTTTGTTAAATACATTTTCATCTTTCCGAGAAAACATCAGATATAACTGAGGTAATTCTACTGATAGGAAGCATGAATGTTCCAGAATATGTAGAAGACTCAGATAATATTTCCTTGGGAAGCCTTCTGCATGCCTTAGTAGATCAATAGATAGAAACTTATAAAACCTCTTTATAAAGATAAGATCTTGTCCATCAGCCTTGTATTTTGTTCAACCGACTAAAGTATTGTATTGCAACTATTAGCATAAATGTCATGCGTGCTGTCTTCCAATAAATAAGACCTTTTAGTTTTTTCATATTGAAACCTGGCCCAAATGTGGTGTACAACATGGGTGGATGACATTTGAAATATAAAGCAAGTAATTGATTTAATTAGTATTCTCCTTTCACTCCTATGTATACATGTGTACACACACAAGAAACACTATCTGTCTCCCACTATCAACCCAGTTCAGTTAATGTTTTTGAAATAGATCAATAGATAATTTATTGCAGTTTCTGGGACTTTTTATGCATAAATTGACTGTAACACTTGCCTATGAGGACACTTAAAGACTATCTCTGACCTTGATGCTCTCTGGGATTATAGATGTGAAAGGCCTGTAATACAAATATAAAACAAATTTTTGAAGCCATCCATTGTTCGCACTCAAATATATGACTTGCTCAAAATGTGCTTTCTGCCGAGACTGCTTTTGTAAATTTGTGCCTAAGATTTACTTAAGCATGATTTAATATGAAAGTCTGTGACCCAATACTAACCTTTAAAGTTCAGGAAATAAAATGTGCCTGCACCTTGACTAAATTATGTTTAATATTTATATTTATTCTGGAAAAATTGTTAATCTTTCTTTTAAAAAGTGTAATGTTGGAAAATGGCTCAGTCGAGTAGACTTTCTTAATGTGCAGTTTGTGGACTTCATAATGGCAGTGAGTAGTATTTCATCAGTAAAATATTGAAAGGCTTTTCATATAAATTATTATAATAAATGAAACTATCTGCACCCTACCAGCTTCTTGATGTGTTTGTCTTTTTCAATATCTGACCACATTTTCTTGGGCTTTTAGTCTTTACTAATTTGAATCAATTATAGGATAAATTTTAGTTGCTTGTAAGCTTTGTGTGGATAGTACTTCAAAAAAAGGGCATCTACTTTTCTGTCATGAAGTGTCTATAGCTTTAATACATTTTCCATTTTGGAAAGATAAAATAATTTCAAACTATAGCATACAATGCAAACCATAAGAACAACATTTCAACTATTTCTGTCATTATTTCTATGTTAATGAAACTAAATCAACAGACCAGCTGATATGTGCTGAATAATCATATTTTTGTGATACTGTATCTATGCCACTGCATCTATAAATGCTTAAATGTGCATTTCTTTTTCCAAAACGTATCTTTATTGATCAGGCTTTGTTGGTTAAATCTAGTTGTTTTCTAATCAAACATCATTCTGCCTGTATTAATTCCAGTGATAATAAGCCAAGTCCCAATGTGGATCACCTCAAACACTTATCTCTCCAGCTAGGTGGTGGTGGGGGCTGGGTGTAAAAGGATTCAGACGGATATACTAGGATATATTATTTTATTTATTACCTGTTCTCTGAACTGTCTACTACTTGCGTTACCCTACGATTCATTTCGGCAGTGTTTAGATCTTTACTGTGACTTTCAATTATCGTGACGAACACTGATAAAAATTTTAGTTCTTCATAAATGTCATAAGTTTGTCCACCTGTGGAAAATATCTCTCATCTTCATTTAAAGCAGTAACATTTTCTCAACAGTAGTTACTTTATGTTGTGTTGTTAAATTGGGCATTTTTACGAGGTGAAGGAGTAGTGCCACCTAGGCATTCATCTCTAATTCATCTGTGTTATGATAAATAGTTGCTCCACTATGTTTAAGCATGTTAACAAGATACATTAAAATGTCACCTTGACGCTCTTGTATTGGAGTTGTACTCCAAATTGAGGCATACCTTGGTTTTACCTTTGCTTCTAAATACCCCAGGTGTCAAAATGAACACTACCATTTTATATATAAAAACTGAAAGAACTGTGGATGCTGTAAATCAGAAACAAAAACAGAAGTTGCTAGAAAAGATAAGTAGATCTGGCAACATCTGTGAAGAGAAATCATGGATGCTGTCAGACCTGCTGAGGTTTTCCAGCAACTTATGTTTTGCTTAACATTTTATATGTAGTAGGTTCAAAAGATTTCAGAAACAGCTGTTTTGACTTAAAAGGTATTTAATATTTAAACTTATTGCATGAATAAACTTTTACACATGTTTTAAGCAGAATTTGTTCCATCATTTATATTCGGACAGTGAGACACAGAGAAAATCCACCCAAGGATGCTTCACCAATTGAAAATGTTAATAACAATAGAAATTCTTGGGTGGCTTCTGAGAACAGAGTGGCATGGTGGCTCAGTGATTAGCACTGAGCTACCTCACAGTGTCAGGGTCCCAGGTTCGTTTCCAGCCTCGGGCGACTGTCTGTATGGAGTTTGCACATTCTCCCCGTGTCTGGCTGGGTTTACTCTGGTTTCCTCCCACATTCCAAAGATGTGCAAGTCAGGTGAATTGGTCATGCTAAATTGTCCATAGTTGTTAGGAGCATTAGTCAGAGAGGGGGGGGTTACTCTTCAGAGGGTCGGTGTGGATTTGTTGGGCCGAAGGGCGTGTTTCCACACTGTAGGGAATCTAATCAAAAAAAAAGGTAGCAAGGTAAAATAGCTTTGAAAATGAATTCCACAGTGCCAGGTACTTTCACGAGAGAGAAGTTTAATCATTTATTTTATACAGATCCTCATTTGTCTCATTATTTAGGAAATATTTTCAAGCCATCAGATTACATTTCACAGACTCATTTTATTACAAATGTACATTTATAAGGTTTTATGATTCGACTGTCTCTTTCATTTAAGTTAAAAAAATAACACATCACCAGGTGATAGTCCAACAGATTTATTTGGAAATACAAGCTTTCAGAGCACTGCTCCTTCATCAGGTAGCTAGTGGAATAGGATCATAGGACCTGGCTATCTGACAAAGGAGCAGTGCTCTGAAAGCTTGCACCTCCAAATAAACCTGTTGGACTATAACCTGGTGTTGTGTGATTTTTAAAGTTGTCTACCCCAGTTCAATACCAGCACTGCCACATCTTTCATTTAAGGTCAGATAATGGAATGAAGGGAATTATGTGACCTGCTCTAGATTCTGCCAGAGAACAAAATTGGGTTGCTTGGATGTTAATGAATGTCTGGGTTAACTTACTGGGAAGAAGATATGGAGGTGAAGTTATTGACATCTGTATATCGATGTCAGGTTTATAACTTATTGTGCTTTGAAGTATCAATTGAATTCCAAGCTAGAGGATAGTTAGTTAGCATTTTTACCTGCTGCAAAGCCCATATGATTCACTTTGCCACGGTGATGGGCTTCGAGAGGGCAAGAGTCCATAATAAAACCTTACAGGTTTGGGTTAGGGAACTTTTCTAAAGTAGCCCTATAAGTCGCAGACATAAAGGAGTCGACAAGAACTTGAGAGACAACAGACATGAAGGCAGCCAAACTTGCACCTGGAGGATAAAAATTGCTCACAGCTTTATTCAACATACAGCAGGCAGACAAAGTCTCCTGCTTAAGTTGGAGAGATCCATTGGTCAGGATTTAAACAAGTTTGGAATATTTGCCTACATTTGTGTAAAAGGGGAAATCTCCAGGATTACTTACATCCTGAAAGTCATTTAAGGGATTAGAAGTTACCCAGCTGGGAAAGGGAAAAGGAAAGCAGACCATCAGGAATAAGAATAGCTTTAGACTGGTTCAGGGAGAATAGTGCGTTAATTAATGGGCTGAATAAAGTATTGCTGAGGTTTGAAATTGTCAGTCATGCTAAAGGTTGCATGGGATAATTTTCTGTAGTTTAAAATATAGGTTTCTACAAAAATAATGTCAGTCCATGTTGTCTTTGTTGCTTTTTGTGTAATCTTGCCAGTCAGTCACTGAATTCAGATATCTTAATAAAAGTTATCAATCACTATAGGGATTGAAATGATCTCAATAATAATAAATCATCAATTTCTGTAAGCTTTTTTATTTAAGGGTGGGAATACCTGAAAGGATTGACTGTGTTGCAGCCAAACTTACTGACATACAAAGGTAAGTGTGATGGAGCACTACCTCCACTTCTTCATCAAGCTCAATCTTTGCACCAGTCTTGCTCAGCTGCATCAAAAAGACACTGCATATAGCTTTTTAACACCACTCTCAGCCATACTGAGGCATGAGTGACATCCAGCTTTTTGTGAACCCCAGTTGAAAACCTAGCTGCCTAATAATTCTGAAAACCTGGCCTAACAGCACAGAGATCTCAAACTGCTCTTGACTTCTCTTTCACCAAATCTCCTACACAGAGCCATGTAATTCAGTTGCCTTCCCTGTAATTTGGCTAAATATCAGCATTTCTATCATGCAGTTTATTTGCTCTCCTGCTACTGACCTTTACTCACTCTAATTTTCATATTTTGAACTGCTCTTCATGACCTTTGAACTGCTCTTCATGACCTTTGAACTGTTCTGTGAGACCTATTGAAAACATTGCAATAGGTCCTATCCTATTGAATGTTACCACCAAACAACTTTTGGAATGAAGTATACAGATATCCTGAAATGTACATTCTCGGAGAACACTTTTTGCTTACTACCAGTAACTGAAGGACTTTATTACGTGGATGAAAAAAACAAGAGCAGTGGAAGCTGTCATTGAATACATTCAAAGCTCGGTTAGATTTTTAATTGACAAGGGAGTCTAGGGTTATGAGGACATCCAACAAAGTGAAGTTGACGCCATAATCCAATCAGTCATGATTTTATCGAATGGCAGAACAGGATTAAGGGGCCAAAGATCTATTCATGTCCCTAATTCTTGTTTTCTGGTGAGAATACAAAGGAATATTCACAGGTTAAATGAATGGGCAAAAATTTGGAAGATGGAGTATAATGTGGGTAAGTATAACGCAAATATTTTTAAATGGAAAGAGACTAGAATACTGTTATATGGAGCTATCTGCCTGCCCTTGTACATGAATCACAAAATGTTAGCGTGGTAATGGGATATTGGCTCCTCTTAGAACAGGAATTGGTACAAAACAGTACAGGGCATTAGTGAAAGCACACCTGGAATACTGTATACAGTTTTAGTCTAGCATACGCTTGTATTCAGGACAGTTCAGAGAAGATTCATGTATTATAAGGAAAACGTTAGCACACTGGATCTATATCTATTGGAGTTTAGAAGATGAGTGGTGATCTTGCTAAAGCATTCTGAAGAGTTTTCAGAAGATTCACAGCCCAGTCTCCAATATCTGAACATAATTCAAAAGAATAAAGGCCCTCCAAGAGAATGAATTTTTCCTCATCTCTATCTTCAATGCAACATCTCTTATTTTTAAACAGTGTCCCTAATACTCAATTCTCCCAGAGGAGGAAACATCCTCTCAGCATTTAAACTGCCAAGCTCCTCAAAATGCTGGATGTAAGTTTGCTCACTGAGCTAGAAGGTTCATTTTCAGACATTATGTCACCATACTAGGTAACATCATCAGTGAGCCTCTGGTGAAGCACTGGCCCTGCTTTCTATTTCCGTAGAACAGGAAATATGAAAAAATGGAGGTAGTGCTCTATTACACTTATCTTTGTATGTCAGTAAATGTGGCTGCAACACAGTCAGTCCTTTCAGGTATACTCACCCTTAGATAAAAAAGAACAGATAATGACATCACCAACACAGGAAATCATATAACCAACCCAAGGAAACCTAAACACATAAATAGAAAGTGGGACAAAACACCAGTGCTTCACTGGACACTCACTGATGATGTTATTTAGTATGGTGACGAAATGTCTGAAAATGAACCTTCCAGCTCAGTGAGCAAACTTACATCCAGCATTTTGAGGAGCTTGGCAGTTTAAATGCTGAGAGGATGTTTCCTCCTCTGGGAGAATTGAGTATTAGGGACACTGTTTAAAAATAAGAGATGTTGCATTGAAGATAGAGATGAAAAATTCATTCTCTTGGAGGGGAGGGCCTTTATTCTTTTGAATTATGTTCAGATATTGGAGGCTGGGTCATTAGCATATCTTCAAGGTTGTACTTGACCTATCTTTTTGATCTACGTGGGAGTCGTAACTTATTGGGGGACAGGCAGGAAAATGAGGAAAGGCTTGCAAACAGATCAGCAATGTTCTTATTGAATGGCTGGGTGGGCTCAATGGCCGACTTGTACTCCTTTTTCTTTTGATCTTATAATACATTGAAGTTGCAAATTCAATATTAGGATATATCAATACTGAAAACAGACGCCCATACGTGTTCTGTATTTTTAACTTCTGTTCAAGCCTTTAACACAATTTTCATGAAAAATTCTCAGAAGAAAGTTGATGTACAATTGTATCCACTGCAGATGTCTGTGTTATCTCCTTGGGGGTTAAAACGAGAATTTCACAATTAATCACAAATTCAAGAGATGCTCTGAGACTCTGATTATTGCAACAAAAAGGATTATGGATCTCGTATGACCAAGTAAATAAATCTGGTAACTACTCAAGTTGATGTCTTCCCTGAAATGAGTTGATATGACAGATAATAAATGTATTATTTGCTGGTTATTATTACAATGTCTTTATTAGTTAGGTGATTTTGTATGTCAGCCATTGCTACGATTTATATATTCTATTTGCCACTCATCATTGACATCTTGTAAATTCTATTTTTCCATCTGCAAATGCTGCTAGGTCTACTGAATATTATTTTCAAGCTTTCAATATCCGCAGTATTTTATATTTATAAATTGTCTCCTCCCAAAAATGAACATGGGGAACCTGAGTCATCTATCCAGGATAAGCAGAAGATCCTGGTGAGACAGTGGCACGTGTGGATGACTCTCTTTCTCTAGCTCCTTTCACTCTCCTCGTCATCTACCCCACTGGAAGAAAAGTCATCACAAATAAAGAACAAGCCTGTCCTGCTATCATAAAACACTGCAGGCAAATGAGATTGGGGGAGAATGGGACGATGCTGCTCTGTGAGAAGTCCCACCCTTTAAAGCTGCCAGACAGCCACAGCCCCCCATAGTGGGCACTGCTAGGTTGCAGGCAGACCTATGAATGACTCAACGGATAACAGATCCTGGTAAGTCAAGAGGCTTCAGGCAGATGGGTTTTCCCACCTAAGGGAGAGATTGGAGATGGATTAAAAAGGCTGTTCAGGCGGGAAGAAAACTGTGATTAATTAAGTAAGAGCACCCTCCAGAGACAGTACTTTTCCTACCCCCAATTCCTCATTTAAAAATATTTTCCTTCAGAAAGGGCTGCTCACTCTCCTCAGATGGCAGGGTAATATCAGCATTGGTTGAGTTCATTTGAGGCTTAATTATTTATTTCCATCTAATGGGTGGGCTGCCTATTGTTGCAGGCCAGCCAGCCAGCTAGATGCTGTATTCTGTGAGGGAAAGAGGGGGTTGTGAAGATGGTGAGTTAGCCATCCGACATTGTTCCTGTCTAAATCACACCCAGTGAAACGTTATATCCAGCTCCCTGTGTCTCTGGAAAGCATGCCTTCAAACATAATCCACATTAAAAGCTTGCATATTTTGATCCAGTATGGGCCTTTCATTGAAATAAGATCACCCTCTCATATTTGGCTATCTTCTTATGGATTTCAGCAAGCAAATCCTGTGAATAGATTTAAGTCACCACCACGTTTCTTCTCTGCCTTATACATCCTTAAATAATTGTGAAACTTTCTGGCACGTAATAGTCAGAAAGGCACCTCAGTAGTCAAGCTTTCAACTTGGGATTGTTTCGGGAGCATCAATTGAAGTCACCTTGTGCAATAATGCATTTTATCCATTTCATATGGTGCACCAAGGGAATCCTATTGTATTGGCCTTTGAGTTAGTAATTAAATGATTAAGTGATGGGAAAGAACTCATCTGAACTTTGCATTTTATCAAAATAATCAATTTGACGTGCCCCACCGAAAAAAATCCACATGCACTAAAATTATCTGTGTCTTACTTGTGTTTGTATGTTTATTTTTGCAGCCTGTTTTACATTGGCTTAGGGCTAAGGAGATGTTTTGGAAATGAGCCTGTGTTTATTAATGAATTATTGATTTTAATTGTCAATGCAGTAGTTTGATGGAGAGTGAGGATTGTCTAAAGTATTAATTTTGGTAACTGTTTGGAGCTGGAAGATGCGTTTTTGGTTGAAACAATGTGTCACTTCCATTTGCTCTGCTCCCAGAAGGGTTACAGTTGTCATTGGAACTTGGTGTTTTTCTTGCACTTCCTAAAATATGGGATATTGGTGTTATGAAAAGAATTCTGAAAACGTCAGAGACCAGTGTTGGCAATAAGCATTTCGAAGTTCACAATAGCAAAGAAAACTGCAAGGTAAAACTCCCTGTTCTCTGCCTCAAGGTGTCACTGTTGGAACCATTAGTTTTCTTAATCAATAGAAATTTATATACATCCCACTGGATTATTATGATTTTATGAAGAAACTGACTAAAGTACACCAATTAACTTAGTAAATGGTTCAGATTTTTAGTTTATATCAATGGTTTAATGTTAAATTACTCACAGATGGAGGACAAGATACTTAAGGTAAATGCTTTCTTTTTGTTATAAGCACATTTTCCATTGTATTAATAAAGCTGAACCAGGTTATCATTTTTCTGTCATCAATGAATATTATTTAATGGATAGAGAAAAGATTAAATTGATTAGACTGCCTAATGTTCCTTGTCATGGAAAATTTCTTTTTTTAATGGAAACAAGAGGAAATTTAAACAATGGTAGGGTTAAAAACTGCCCTGCCAATGGGCTTCAAGGTGGGGGACCTTGTTCAGTCCAGCACTTGCTCTTTCTACTGTCTTCCCACCTACCTCTGCGTCCATTGTAATTATGGGGATGGTGGT